>NC_133526.1:199115163-199135163 GCF_048544455.1 Silene latifolia
TCATACGCAAACATGCACCTTGGTGGCCTAGAGCTGTTCAAATGCGGGCTTGGGCCGGACATGGGTCGGGTATGAAGGAAAAAGTTGCCCTTAAGACCTTAGTGGGCGGGCCGGGCCTTAATTATGGGCCAATTATTCTTGCCCTTGCCCACCCTTTAGTCAAAAGTCGGGCGGCCCATGGGCTAATGGGCCTTAACACGAAACTTCAATTTAGATGTTTTATTAATTAAAATATATAAGGCTACCCAATATATAAATATTTTCGTTATATTTTAACCGTTATAGTTTAGCTATTATTTTAGCGTTCCAAATCCATATAAAATTGATACAATTTTCTTTGAAAATGTCCTTTTTTAAGAGTAAAAGTAAATGATTTAAATAATAAACGGGTCTAATGGGCCGGCCCACGGGATTTTCTTGTTGTTCATACCCGCCCATTTAACTTGGTGGGCGGGGCTTGGCCCGCCCTCTTAATTTTTCGGGTAAAAATACTTGTCTGGACAGGCGGGCCTAATGGGCGGGATGACCCAGCCGCTCAAGCTCCTCACTACCCTCTATAGAGGCTTTTTTGATAGTTTTGGTCTTGTAGCATGAAACATTGGGTGTGCAGAATAGCGATACGTTTTTGTAACGCCATTTTGGAGGACCAAATGAGCTTTTATTTGGGAGCTTTATATATGGTTGGAAAGCTAGCTTGGAGTACTTGATGCTGGAAAAATAAATTTCGTCATTCCGATTTTTTTGAGGGAGTTATGGGTCTCCGAAGTCGGGTCATTTTCTGCGGACGCGGCTGGTGCCTAGATCTCGGTGTGGGGGGACTTTGGGGGACCAACCACGGTTCATATTGTGCAAACCTTGCATTTTTGGGTAGCTAATTTGGAGTAGTTGGTTTTAGGCTCAAGAAAAAATTTATTCGGACTCGTTTCGGTCTCGGAAACCGCGTCGGGGCGAGCCGTGTCTCTATGTGTGTTGGGTGTGCCCTTTGTGTGGGTTGTGTTGGGCACTTTGGGCATCCTCCACCTCATTTTCCACCCACCTTGCACCTTAATATCACACTACCAATGGTTGTGAGCATTTTTAGGCTTCGTTGCTCGGGCAAATATGTCCCGAGTCGAAAAATGCCCACGGTGCCGTCCGGCTTCCGGTGAGTGTGTGTGTGCGGGTGGTGCATCGTATGGGACCAACCAAGCATATAGTGTCCGTTCCTTATTAAAATTACCCAATGACCTTCCCCAACAACTCTACGAAGTATTTGGGCACGGTTAGCTGGGATGTCGTATCGGTAGTTGAGGTGTAGCCTTTCATAGCTTGTGCTAAGGAGCCATCAAGGTAACCGAGTCAGGATGACTTTCGGTTGGTTGTCCTTTACGACTCGTGGTCACCGAATCATATAATTACCTTAGAAACCTCCTAAATTAGCATTTCACGCTTCGTTGCTCGGTAAAATCCGTTCCGAATTGAAAAATGCCCATACATGGCTTCATAAGGCGCCCATGGCTAGGCAATGCACGCCCATGGCCTAGGCAACTAACCTCAAAATCCCCCTTGGCCTAGGCATTTCACGCCCATGGCCTAGGCAACTAACCTCAAAATGCCTAGGCATGGCTATTCAACGGAAGTGCTCGGTCACTTGGTGCCCATGGCCTAGCATTCCTCGGTCATTGGTGCCCATGGCCTAGGCACTGCTCGGTCACTTGGTGCCCATGGCCTAGGCACTGCTCGGTCACTTGGTACCCATGGCCTAGCATTGCTCGTCCATTGGTGCCCACGGCCTAGGCATTGCTCGGTCATGGCTAGGCATTGCTCGGTCATGGCCTAGGCAGTGCTCGGTCATGGCTAGGCACTTGCTGCACATAGCCTAGGCACTTGCTGCACATGGCCTAGGCACATGCTGCACATGGCCTAGGCACTTGCTGCTCATTGTCAGGGGTCATTTTTTTCGAACTCCCGTGACACGCCAACGATGCATAAGGGAGCTCACACAAAGCATACACGCATTTTCGAAGTCTATACTAACTCTAAGCAGCTCAACAACAGTTCACTTCAGCTCACGACCAGCTCACTTAAGTGTACTCAGCTCACTCCTAGTCGGGGCAGCTCACTCTTAGTTGAGGTTAGCTGGACAAGCTACTGTGAAGTCCACAAGTCCATATATGCCGAAGAGGTGCGAGTATGCCAAGAGGTGCGACCAAGGGCCATGTACCAAGTCCCTTGTCCATGTACATTCCCCTTAAACCATCCTTATCCTCTCCCTTATCCTTATCCTTATCCATTCCCCCTCACACACCAAATACATCCCCCTAAGGAATATTCCCTTGTGAGAGAGAAGCATATACATCCCCCTTGTCATCCTTATCCTTTCCCTCTCTTACACACAAATACATCCCCCTTACCCTATCCATTTTGGCGCCAACTTTGAAAGGGAACAAGAGGGTACATTCCCCCTTGTTCACGCCACATCCCAAGAGGAACGATGGTTCGCCCCTCCCTCCTTATTGCCGCCAACACCAAGGGAAACGAAGGTCGCACCCCTTCGTTCCATACATCTCATTTGGACATTATATTTGAAGAGGAACAAGGAGATTCATCTCCCCTTATTCGCACCATTTCCCAAGAGGCATGAAGGAGGCACCCCTTCACACCAACCATCACAAATCCTAGGCCTATAAATAGAAGGCATTAGGCCTCATTTTCATTCCTTCAGTTAATCAATTAGAATTCAGTTTATATTCTTTTATTATCCAAATACTTATATATATTTTACAAGCATTGTATTCCTACAATCTTGTAACAATCTTGTAATAGTTTGTAATCATTCTCTTGTAAAACATTACATCTTCTTTATTATATATATAGTAATACTTTGCGATGTTTCCGCGCATCTATTGTTTCGCATTGTTATTACGGACCATATTCTTCTGAGTGATACTTGTCAATGGGTTTTGCCTGACTTGTGTTAAGACTCTCGCCTTGACTCAAGTGGCGCACGGCCTATTTCATACCCGAAGAAATGAGGGCGTGACATCATGGTCTAGGCAGTGATCGGTCATTGTGCCCGTGGCCTAGGCATTTGCCGCACATGGCCTAGGCAGTGATCGGTCATTGTGCCCATGGCCTAGGCAATTGCCGCACATGGCCAAGGCAATGCTCGGTCATTGTGCCCGTGGCCTAGGCACTTGCCGCACATGGCCTAGCCATTGATCGGTCATTGTGCCCGTGGCCTGTGGCACTTCTTTGCTCATGGCCTAGGCAATGATCGGTCATTGTAGCCGTGGCCTAGGCAATTGCCGCACATGGCCAAGGCAATGCTCGGTCATTGTGCCCGTGGCCTAGGCATTTGCCGCACATGGCCTAGCCATTGCTGCTCATGGCCAAGGCAATGCCCGGTCATGGTGGCCGTGGCCTAGGCATTTGCCGCATATGGCCTAGCCATTCCCGTCACTTGGGTGACTATGCCTTATCATTTTTTGTTATTCTCGGCACTTGTACCCCATGGCCTAGCCATTGCACGCTCATTCCCGACATTTGGTGCCCACGCCTTCTTCTCTCATTGATCGGTGATTCCCGGCAATTGTTGGTTTCGGCGAATGCTGGTTTTTGGCACACCGGCACCCCCAAATGTCTTCCGTTGGTGCTCAAATTTTGCGTGGCCGCTTTACCTGACCCCAGGAACTTTCTATGCGATTTCCGGAGAATTTTGTTCCGGGACCCCGGAATCCCGAAAAACCGTGTATTATATACACTTCAATTTAAGTCGTTCGGGAGGTCGTACCGGACCCGGTTTCTTTTTCTCCTTGTTTTTAAATCACGCGTCCTACCTCATTTCAGGAGTTAACCTGTTCGATTTCAGCCTCAAATAACGAGCTTAAACGCATTTTTCACGATAATCCGAGTTTCGGCGAATGCTGGTTTCTGGCACATCGGCACCCCCAAATGTCTTCCGTTGGTGCTCAAATTTTGCGTGGCCGCTTTATCTGACCCCAGGAACTTTCTATGCGATTTCCGGAGAATTTTGTTCCAGGACCCCGGAATCCCGAAAAACCGTGTATTTATACACTTCAATTTCAGCCGTTCGGGAGGTCGTACCGGACCCGGTTTCTTTTTCTCCCTGTTTTTCAATCACGCATCCTACCTCATTTCAGGAGTTAACCTGTTCGATTTCAGCCTCAAATAACGAGCTTTAACGCTGTTTTGTGTGGATTTTGCGCAAGGCGAAATCAGGTCAAGGTGATATTGTGCAGGGTTAACTAGCTCTAATTAGATTTCTGGTCAGGTTGACAGGGTACGATTTAAGTTGTAAATAAGATAATAGAAATAACAAGACAAATAATTTTGTACGTGGAAAACCCTTAAATGGGAAAAAACAACGGGCATCAAGCCAGGAGAGGATTTCACTATATGATTTGAGAGAATATTCCAATGATAACAATAATGCTTGTATTTCTAAGTAATATGTGTTCTTCTTCTTGTGTATGAATGATCTCCCCAATTACTTCAAAGTGTCTCTTATATAGCTTTCCTATCTTGAACGGCTGTATGATCAAGCATTGAAGGCTGAATATTCTCCATAATTGCTGGTAATAATTGCTGAATATTTCCCTCTTAATTACCGTAATTACCGCATAATCTCTATACTTAATGCTGCGTATTTATTTCCATTAATATACGCGAATATGGTCAAATATTGTCCTGATATTTGGACCGTTGTCCTCTCCATGGCCTGGCGCCTAACTTCATGTGCCCTGAGAGCCTGGCACCCTGAGAGCCTGGCAGTCAGGTTTAGATGAAATGCTGATCAGGGTGGTCTGCGGATTTCCAGGCCTAACAATTGCCCCTTATCTCCTTATTGGTAGTGCCAGGACGAAAAAATGAGGAGATAACTTTAATTTTGGTAAAATCACCCAACGGTTAAATTTTCCCTGATCAGTTTCCTGTAACGGTTCTTTTACTGCAGCTGCTGACGCGTGGTTTATTTACTGCAACTTCCTTAATTATTTTGCGGCTGAAACCCTAATCTTCTTTGCTATAAATACTTGGGTGCTTCATTTAATTTGAACTCATCAACACAACTTCTCCGTCTTCTTTCTCTTAACTTTCCTTGTCTTCAGTTTTCTTAATTCTCAACTTCCCAAATCTTTGATCAATTTCCATAATTCTTCAAACAATGGCTGCAAAGAAAAAATCTACCAGGGCAGCGGTTCCTGTAACTCCTCCTCCTCGACTCGAGGAAGTTTCCTCCAAACTTTGCCTGCTTCTTCTGCTGCTCCATCTCCCACAGTAAATAAAACGAGTGATCCTCCATTGGAGATGATCTCAATATCTCATGGTGCTTTTCAATTTAAGCCCACGAAGGCTTTAAATGAATTTCAATCTCCTGCAAACCGTTTGAAGCCTGAGTTCGAAAAATTTTTGAAGGATAAGGGAATTATCCTCGCCGACGCCGAAGTCCGGATCCCGAGGATTCTCCCATCGTGGCGACTGGGCTTGTCCTGGTTGGTTATGCATTCACGACTGGGCTTTCAGGACAGGTTGTAAGCTTCCTTTCTCTCCTCTTATGGTTGAGGTTATTAAGGAGATTGGTGTCCCTTCTTATCAATTAATGCCGATGGTGTGGAAAGTTGTATGTTCTATTGAGAATCTCTCGTAAAAAACACAATATTTCTTTTTCTCTTGATGATTTGAAGACCATTACTGCTAAAAAACTAACATCCCGGCCGTATAAGTTTTAAGGTCGTGGCGTCAACTACTCCTCTCCCGAGTAATTTAGACAAAGTGGCCATGATAAGGGTCAAGGGTCAGCTTTGCTATATGTTTGTCGTGACCAATTTTGTGGGTCCCGACCGGCGTATTTAAATCATGAGGCCTGTGTGGCTGGTGAGTCCTTTGATTTCTTTCTTTAACCTGCATGTTTTTCTTGTTAGTGAAAAAATGAAATGAAAATAATAAGTCATACCTCTTATGTGTGCGATTGATGATCATTCTCAAACCGAGTACCCTACTCCCAATGTCTCTGCTTTCCTTGCTATTCCTCCTTTGGAGAGGTCCTGCCTCTTTGTTGTGGGGTTGGTCACCTTCCTCGCCGTTTGAAGGCCGACGGTGCTCCTAGGGTCGCTAAAGCGTCGGGGCTTCGGTGCCGCACTTCAGCGAAAGTCTTTTTGATCTTTCCTTTATTTCTACCGGACTTCCCGATAATACTTGGTTTATATTGCTAATATAGCATTTCGTGTTGCAGCTACCAGGTCGTCTATTCATCTTGCCAGGTTTGGTATGGCTGACCTCTCAGCCAGGTTGGCTAAGATTAAGGAGGAAGGACCTCAAGGAAGTGGGGATACTGAACCTGTCATCGACTTGACCGGCGATCCGATCTTTGCCAAGGTCACTATCGCACTGCTGTCCTGCTGAAACAAGTTCAAGCGGCCCGAAAAGGAGAATTGAGGATGTTGATGTTTCGCCCTTGGCCGGTCGAGGAGGTGAGAGCCAGGTTGGATAATATGGAGGCTGCTAGGGTGAAGATCAGGGATTACGCAGCTTCTAAATTAGATGTCATGCTCACCCTTGACCCTGTTGAGACTGCTACTCAGGCAGTTGCTTAAGTGGATCATTCAGTCAGCCTTTTGGCTGGTGCCCTGGCTGCTGTGAGGGAGGTATGTTGGCATAACTTCCATGTGTTTTGTTCTTGGTAGTCTTTTATTGTTGGTGTAAATTACTCATACTTTTCATGTTTTTGGTCAGGGTGCTGCGACCTGTCTCCATAAGTCCTACCAGGCTACTTCTTTGGTAGCCAGGATCGATCTGATGAGATCAGATTATGATAGGTTGAAGTCTGAGCTGGAATTTGCAATGGCTGACTTGGCTGCCAAGACTGCTGATTTGACAAGGGTGCATGATGAGAGGGATGCTGCTAAGACTGAAGCAGCTTCAAGCACGCGACTGTTGCAGGAGGCCCTGGACAGAAATGAGGAGCTCACCCAAGAGAGGGATGACTTGGAGTTTAAGCTGGATGATGCTTCCTTGTATTTCTATTTCAAGGGAAGGGCAGCTGCTATGTCGGAGCCTGTTGAGGCCAGGGCAAAATGGGACCCTGCAGCTGAGATGGCTTTTGCTGCTTCTAAGTATCCTGACCTGCATAATTTGGAAAATGAACAGGAGGTCAATTCTCCAGGGGAGCCGAACGTTAAGGCTGAGCCGGCTAAGAGTGTGGAGCAGGTTGCTGATGCTGCTGCTTCTGAGGAGAAGCAGTAATATTTTATAATTTTCAGTTGGTATTTTGGCCCATCCAGGGGGGATGTCCCTGGACAAACATTATTTTCGTTTTCCTGTTTTGGGTCAGGGGGGCTCTCCCTGGCCTTTATGAATATTTTGGTACCTTTGCCCCAGGGGGTATGAGTTTATTAATATAGACATGATGGCCTTCTTTTGGCTGATTTCACTTTTGTCTTTGCATTTTTTTGGTAGAATGTGAAATTCTCATTAAGCTCAATAATCAAACAAGTTACAAGACCCATCAACACAGTAGAATACATAACTCACAGTACAATCAAACTCGCTATAAATCTCTCACATTAGCATATAAGAAGGTTCCTAGCTTCTAGCCAGGGACGACTTTTAAGTAGCTTTGCTTCTGATTTTATCACTTGCAATCTGAACTTTACCATACTTTGAACCTGCTGCAATACTCTATGTGGTCTAGGTATGCACCCATCATGTTTTGCAGAGTTCCTACATACCCATATATTGTAAATCAAACTTGCAATGCCAGCCATGACAACCTGTTTCTTCAACAAACTTCTGAATTTCCAATGCAGCATATCTTCCAAGGAAAAACTAGTCCAATTAAGTCCCAGCTAAGTACTCACCAACTGCAAGCAATTCCTGCTAAACTGACAGTCAAAAAATAAGTGGTCCTGAGATTCTGGTCCTGCAGCACAAATGCTACACAGGCCATCAGAAACAACCCCAAATCTGAGAAGGCGCTGCTTAGTAAGCAGCCTATTCTTAGTAAAGAGCCAAGATATGAAGTTAACTTTAGGAAGTTAAAGACGATTCCAACTTTTGTCTTTGCTTGATTTGTGAGTTTCATCCTGTTGGACCTGTCAAATATTTTGTTTGCATGATTTTGGCTAAATAACCTGCACATTTTTGTTTCGATTTTTTGTCATAAGTATTTCAACCAAGTATAGTTTTTTGCTATAATGGTTGAAAGGGTGGGAAATCCGGCCTGTCAGGAGGGCTTATGTCCCCTGCCTGGCTGGAGGGCTTGGTATTCGGCCTGTCGAGAGGGCATTTTAGACTGATGGTCGGGATAAAACACCCTTGCACCGTCTTGCTGCGTCCAGCCGGTTGTTATCCGTGGCAGTAAACCTAGTCAGGTCAGGCAATTATTTCATGCCTGATTGGTCCTGACTTTTTACTGTATCCGGTGATGGTTACCAACTCGTTAGGCACAGTTAAGTGCAAAATTTTTGTTTCAGGAATATATAGTAGAGTAGCCCTCAATCCTGAATATTTAAGCGTATAATCTTTTATTATGTATAATTGTTCAGGATTCAAAAAGTAAATAGATGGGTTAGTTGAGCAAGTATAAAATACAGACAAGTCATATAAAGCATGTATTTTATCACATAGCACATCAGGTTGAGTAATGATTGAATTTGTACCTGACTGTTGCCTGATCTGATCTTTACATATGGAATAGTTTTAAATGAGTTATATTCCAGGATCTTGGGATCATTTCCCCTTCTAGTTTTGGAGCCTGTATGCTCCTTGTCCAACAATTGAATCAATTAAGTAAGGGCCTTCCCATGTGGGAGCTAGCTTGCCTGCTGATTTTTCCTTTTTATTTGGAAATACTTTGCGTAGGACAAGGTCTCCTTCTTTGAAGACCACGACCCGACGTTTTTATTGTAAGTCCTGGCAACTGCTTGTTGATATGATGCCATCCTGATTTTGGCGGCGTCTCTTAGTTCTTCTTCATCGGGACTACGTTATCTTGCATCGGTCTTTGTTTGTTTCAACGTTGTTCAGCCGGATCTGGATGTTGGTACTCGTATTTCAGGGGGATGACAGCTTCACAGCCATACACCAGGGAGTAAGGTGTTTGGCCTGTCGCAGTTTTTGGAGTTGTCCTATCTGCCCATAGTACTAATGGAAGTTCTTCAGCCCATCTGCCTCGTCTTCTTTTTAGCTTCTTTTTTAGGCAGCTTATGACTACCTTGTTGCTTGACTCTGCCTGTCCATTAGCTTTTGGGTATCCAGGGGTTGATGTTACCAGGTTGCTATTCCATTCTTGGCAGAATGCTTGGGTCCTTTTACCCACGAATTGAGTTCCATTGTCACATACTATTTCTGATGGGACTCCATATCTGCAAATAATGTTTGTCCTGATGAAGGATATTACTTCTTTTTCGGTTACTTGCCTGTAAGAGTCAGCCTCGATCCACTTAGAGAAGTAATCGGTCATGGCTAACATGAAGACTTTTTGTCCTGGAGCTACAGGCAGTTTTCCCACAATGTCCATGCCCCACTTTATAAATGGCTAGGGCGCGGAAATTGAATGAAGGAGTTCAGATGGCTGATGTATGATTGGTGCATGGATTTGGCAAGCTTCGCATTTTGAAGAGTATTCCAGGCAGTCAGCCCTCAGCGTAGGCCAGTAGTAGCCTGTCCTGAGAACTTTGCTTGCCAGGATTTTTCCTCCTTTATGATTGCCACAGTGTCCATCATGTATTTCTTGAAGTACTAATTTGGCTTCGTCAGGCTCCAAGCATCTCAGGTAGGGTCCAGCCTGCGATCTCTTGAACAAGGTGTTATTGATGATAGCATAAGATGAAGCTCTAATTCTAAAGGCCCTTGCCTCATGTCTTCCCTGAGGTAGTATTCCTCGGAGAAACCAATCATAATAAGGTTTAGTCCAAGAGTTACTGTCCTGATTGACAGGGTTGACAATTGTTCGGGTTTCTTTGATGGTCGGTTCTAATAAGTGCACAATTGGTATTTTATCAAAAATAGCGGGGGTAAAGTTTGAGCCTAGGCTGGCCAGAGCATCAGCCTGGGTATTCAGGTCTCTAGGTATTTGATCGATATCAAATGAAGGAAATTTAGCGGTAAGGTCTTTTGCATATTCTAAATACGAAATCATTTTTGCATTCTTAGCTGTATAAATTCCCTTTATTTGATTGGCAATTAAGAGTGAATCAGTTTTTACCTTTAGGTTTTGAACACCGAGGTCTAGACATACCTTTAAGCCTGCTATCGTGGCTTTATATTCTCCTTCGTTGTTGGTAGCTTTGAACTCACACTTACGGCTGAGCTATTACATCTCCCTTGGGTGATTTAAGTACTAATCCTAACCCTGTCCCCCTGGCATTGGATGCCCCATCTATGAACAAGGTCCATTCTTGGTCTAGGGTTTTATTTTCTAGTTGGTTGACCTCTTTTATTAGGTCTGGTTCCAGTTAGGACCGAAGTCGACCACAAAGTCTGCTAGGGCTGCGATTTGATCGTTGCCCGGGTTCAAAGGAGATGTCATATGTGCTAATGTCAGACCGACCATTTGGCCATCCCGCCTGAAAGTTCGAGCTTACTTAGGACAGACTTTATGGGTAAGTTGGTCCTGACTATAATTGGGTGACTTTCAAAATAAGGTCTCGGCTTGGTACACGACATTATCAATGCTAAAACATATTTTTCAAGTAGTCCATACCTCAACTCAAAGATCTAGCGAGCTTTTACTTACATAGTAGACGGATGTTGCTTTGCCGTCCTGTTCTTTCACCAGGACTCGCACGATTGTTGTGTCGGTGATGAGATAGGTATATCTTGACAAAGGTTCTCCCTTTTCTGGTTTAGCCAATAAGGGTGGAGATGATAAATAGGATTTTAGATCCTGGAAAGCCGCCTCATGTTCGTCCGTCCACTTTGGAATTGTTTATTTTTCCCGAGTAAGTTATAGAATGTCTTGCATCTTTCGGAAGATCTTGATATAAAGCGGTTCGGGCAGCTACCCTACTGTCAATTTTTGGATATCCTTGACAGACTTGGGTGACTTTGTAGTTCCAGGATGGCCTTTATCCTGTTCGGGGCTTGCTTCTATGCCTCTTTTTGTGACCATATATCCAAGAAATTTGCCTGCAGAGACCCCAAAGTGGCATTTTGCAGGGTTCAACTTCATGTTATATTTTTGTAATATCTCAAATGCTACTTCCAGGTGCTTCACATGATCTTCTGCATTCTTGGATTTCACCACCATGTCATCTATGTATACTTCCATGATGTCACCTATCCGGTCTTTAAACATCATGTTGACCGTGCGATACGTTGCCCCCGCATTCTTCAGCCGAAAGGCATGGCGGTGTAAACAAGATATATGACTCGATGCCTGTAATGAATGCAGTACTCTCCTGGTCAGCAGGGTGCATCTTTATTTGATTGAATCCGCTGGAAGCATCCATGAATGTTAGCATCTCGTGGCCTGCTTGTTGCGTCTACCATGGCATCAATATGAGGCGGGGGAACGGATCTTTAGGACGGGCTTTGTTCGGTCGGTGTAGTCTACGCAGACTCTCCACTTTCCATTCTTTTTCTGCACAACAACTACATTAGCCACCACTCGGGGTACATTACTTCCCTGATCATCCCCATATCCAGGAGTTTTTCTACTTCTTCATTTATTATGGTATTTCTTTCACCGCAAATTTGCGCCTTTTACATTGCACGCTTAAAAGATGAGTCAACATTGAGCTTATGAGTAATAATATCAGCGCTAATTCCAGTCATATCAAAATGTGACCAAGCAAACCAAGATGATTTATTTTTAAGGAATTTTACCAGTTCAGGCCTGACACTATC
This sequence comes from Silene latifolia, assembly GCF_048544455.1. Classification (NCBI taxonomy): domain Eukaryota; kingdom Viridiplantae; phylum Streptophyta; class Magnoliopsida; order Caryophyllales; family Caryophyllaceae; genus Silene; species Silene latifolia. Next base: position 199,127,011 of record NC_133526.1, read on the forward strand.
TGGTGCGTTAGATCCTATTAAAACATACCTGTCAGGGTACTCAGGGTCTAGAATTACCTGATCTGTTTCCATTCTGGGAGGTGCTACATATGTGCTCCTAACAGGGTATTGTAATTGCTATGCCAGGGACTTACCTGCCTTGGAAGGCTTCAAGGCTGCTGTGTAGCATTCCTGGGCTGTCTCGTGATCCCCTTTGATTGTGGCTATGCCCCAGTCTATTGGTATCTTGATGCACTGGTGATAGGTTGAAGGTACGGCCTTGACGTTGTGAATCCAAGGTCTGCCCAGGATGGCGTTATAGGATGACAAACAGTCAAGAACCCCAAACTTTTCATAGGATGAGACTCCTTCCACATAGGTTGGGAGGTGGATCTCTCCTAGAGTGCTCCTGGTTTCTCCACTGAACCCTACTAGGACGCTAGAATTTTTTGGTGATTTGATCCTCGTTTATCTTCATGGCTTTCAGTACGTCAAGCATGATCAGGTTTACTGAGCTGCCTCCATCTACCAGGATTTTTCTTACTGTGGCTGTTCCAATCTGCATAGAAATGACCAGGCCATCGTGATGAACATCAGGGATGTCCACCAGGTCGCAATCATTGAAAGTAATCGTTGGAACAGGATCCAGCTTGCAGGGTGTCACGGTCCTCGGTGTCCTGGCTATCTTTTTTGCCGCTGAGCTTGTCAGGCCACAAATTTCTGAACCGCCTGATATGAATTTTACTTCATAGAGTGGTGGTGGTGGAGGGAGGTGCGATCCCGCTTGTGCTCCGATTTTCTTTATCCTGGTTTGCATTCCCGCCTTTTGACTTGATCGGGTCTTTTAAGCATCCCGATTTCAGCAGTAGGCCACTTCCTTCCTCAGTGTGAAACAATCATCCGTGGTGTGTCCAATATCCATGTGAAATTCGCACCATTTTGAATTGTCTCTTCTTCGGGATTTGGATTTTCTACCTTCCCCGGGCCATCTAACAATTTGTTCCCATGTTGTCAAGCCTCTGGATCAATCCTGCAGTATCAACACAAAAGTTATGTTCGGAGATAGGTGGATAAACCTTAACCTTACCTTGATATTCATGAGTTAGGTTGACTTCTGATTGATCTGGCCTGGAATATGGAGTAGGTCTGTAATTGTTCCCTCTGTTGCTTTTCCTATTGCTTTTTTCATGATCCCTTGGTCCACTGGGTGATCCAAGCTTGTAGCTTTTATCTTCTTCCAGCCTGATGAAGGCAAGGGTCTTGGCCTGAACATCTTCGAAGATGTGGCAGGGATACTTAGTGAGTTCACTGTATAAGTCACTATGTGGTAGTAACCCCTGTCTAAATGCCTCCACTGCTGTTCCAACGTCACACCTGGGTATAGATACTTTTTCTTTGTTGAACCTTGCAAGGAATGTCCTGAGTGTTTCATCAGACTTCTGTGTAACTCGGTAAAGGTCACTGGATCGTTTCTCCAACTCCCTGCTACTTGCGAACTGCTGGTTGAAACTATTAATCAGGTTGGCAAAGAAATGGATACTGCCAGTAGGCAGGTTGATGTACCATTGCAGGGCAGGGCCAGTCAAGGTCGTCCCAAATCCCTTACACATGCAAACTTGTCTGAATTCGCTGGGAATGGATGCAGCCAACATTTTCTGCTTGTAAAGAGCCACGTGATTTTGTGGATCCGTGGTTCCATCATAGACCCTCATGGATGGAATTGTGAACTTCTTTGGTAGGTCTACTTTGGCTATTTCGTCTATGAAGGGTGAATCAAAGATAGTTGTCGGGGCGACTTCTTCCATACTTGGCGGTACTTCGGTATCTTGTCAAATTTTTCATTGAGTTTCTTGATCTCCTGAACTACTGCCATCATGATAGCTGCTGCAGATTCATCAGGTTTATCATCATTTTTCGGCTCTTCATCACCATCTACGTTAGTGATTTTAGGAGTATTTGGGCTCCCAAAACTGGAAAAATCAATGTTTTTGATAATTGATGAAAATGGGGTTCCTGGTTGGAATCTAGAGCCCGCCCCTTGGGTTTTTTCCAGTTTTTGTTTCAGGGCTGACTCAGATTCTTTTAATTGCAGGATCTCTACTTCAGTTTGGGCCACTTTTTCTTTCAGGCTTTCCAACTCAGCGATTTTTTGGAGAGCTGCATTCAATTGATCTTCAACGGTGGGTTGGGCCATTTTTGTAGGTTTTTAAATTTTTGTAAGATGAGAAAAAAGGGGTTTAAATAGCTAGATGCCCCACGGTGGGCGCCAATTGTTTTGTGTGGATTTTGCGCAAGGCGAAATCAAGTCAGGGTGATATTGTGCAGGGTTAACTAGCTCTAATTAGATTTCTGGTCAGGTTGACAGGGTACGATTTAAGCTGTAAATAAGATAATAGAAATAACAAGACAAACAATTTTGTACGTGGAAAACCCTTAAATGGGAAAAAACCACGGGCACCAAGCCAGGAGAGGATTTCACTATATGATTTGAGAGAATATTCCAATGATAACAATAATGCTTGTATTTCTAAGTAATATGTGTTCTTCTTCTTGTGTATGAATGATCTCCCCAATATCTTCAAAGTGTCTCTTATATAGCTTTACTATCTTGAACGGCTGTATGATCAAGCATTGAAGGCTAAATATTCTCCATAATTGCTGGTAATAATTGCTGAATATTTCCCTCTTAATTACCGTAATTACCGCATAATCTCTATACTTAATGCCGCGTATTTATTTCCATTAATATACGCGGATATGGTCAAATATTGTCCTAATATTTGGACCGTTGTCCTCTCCATGGCCTGGCGTCTAACTTCATGTGCCCTGAGAGCCTGACAGTCAGGTTTAGATGAAATGCTGATCAGGGTGGTCTGCGGATTTCCAGGCCTAACAAACGCATTTTTCACGATAATCCGAGTTTCGAATCTTTGGTTTCTCGCACACACGCACCCCAAATGTCTTCCGTTGGTGCTCAAATTTTGCGTGGCCGCTTTATCTGACCCCAGAACTTTCTATACGATTTCCGAAGAATTTTGTTCCAGAACCCTAATCCCGAAAACCGTGTATTATACACTTCAATTTCAGCAGTTCGGGAGGTCGTACCAGACCCGGTTTCTTTTTCTCCCTGTTTTTCAATCATGCGTCCTACCTCATTTCAGGAGTTAACCTGTTCGATTTCAGCCTTAAATAACGAGCTTTAACACATTTTTCACGATAATCCGAGTTTCGGCGAATGCTGGTTTCTGGCACACCGGCACCCCCAAATGTCTTCCGTTGGTGCTCAAATTTTGCGTGGCCGCTTTACCTGACCCCAGGAACTTTCTATGCGATTTCCGGAGAATTTTGTTCCGGGACCCCAGAATCCCGAAAATCCGTGTATTATTATAAACACTTCAATTTCAGCCGTTCGGGAGGTCGTACCGGACCCGGTTTGTTTTTCTCCCTGTTTTTCAATCACGCGTCCTACCTCATTTCAGGAGTTAACCTGTTCAATTTCAGCCTCAAATAACGAGCTTTAACGCATTTTTCACGATAAACCAAGTTTCGGCGAATGCTGGTTTCTGGCACACCGGCACCTCCAAATTTCTTCCGTTGGTGCTCAAATTTTGCGTGACCGCTTTATCTGACCCCAAGAACTTTCTATGCGATTTCCGGAGAATTTTGTTCCGGGACCACGGAATCCCGAAAAACCGTGTATTATACACTTCAATTTCAGCCGTTCGGGAGGTCGTACCGGACCCGGTTTCTTTTTCTCCGTGTTTTTAAATCACGCGTCCTACCTCATTTCAGGAGTTAACCTGTTCGATTTCAGCCTCAAATAACGAGCTTTAACGCATTTTTCACGATAATCCGAGTTTCGGCGAATCTTTGGTTTACGCACACCGCACCCCCAAATGTCTTCCGTTGGTGCTCAAATTTTGCGTGGCCGCTTTACCTGACCCCAGGAACTTTCTATGCGATTTCCGGAGAATTTTGTTCCGGGACCCCGGATCCCGAAAAACCGTGTATTATACACTTCAATTTCAAATAGTTCGGGAGGTCGTACCGGACCCGGTTTCTTTTTCTCCCTGTTTTTCAATCACGCGTCCTACCTCATTTCAGGAGTTAACCTGTTCGATTTCAGCCTTAAATAACGAGCTTTAACGCATTTTTCACGATAATCCGAGTTTCGGCGAATGCTGGTTTTTGGCACACCGGCACCCCTAAATGTCTTCCGTTGGTGCTCAAATTTTGCGTGACCGCTTTACCTGACCCCAGGAATTTTCTATGCGATTTCCGAAAAATTTTGTTCCGGGACCTCGGAATCCCGAAAAACCGTGTATTATACACTTCAATTTCAGCCGTTCGGGAGGTCGTACCGGACCCGGTTTCTTTTTCTCCCTGTTTTTCAATCACGCGTCCTACCTCATTTCAGGAGTTAACCTGTTCGATATCAGCCTTAAATAACAAGCTTTAACGCATTTTTCACGATAATCCGAGTTTCGGCGAATGCTGGTTTTTGGCATACCGGCACCCCCAAATGTCTTCCGTTGGTGCTCAAATTTTGCGTGGCCGCTTTATCTGACCCAGGAACTTTCTATGCGATTTCCGGAGAATTTTGTTCCGAGACCCCGGAATCCCGAAAAACCATGTATTTATATACACTTCAATTTCAGCCGTTCGGGAGGTCGTACCGGACCCGGTTTCTTTTTCTTCGTGTTTTTCAATCACGCGTCCTACCTCATTTCAGGAGTTAACCTGTTCGATTTCAGCCTCAAATAACGAGCTTAAACGCATTTTTCACGATAATCCTAGTTTCGGCGAATGCTGGTTTCTGGCACACCGGCACCCCCAAATGTCTTCCGTTGGTGCTCAAATTTTGCGTGGCCGCTTTATCTGATCCCAGTAACTTTCTATGCAATTTCCGTAGAATTTTGTTCCGGGACCCCGGAATCCCGAGAAACCGTGTATTATGCACTTCAATTTCAGCCGTTCGGGAGGTCGTACCGGACCCGGTTTCTTTTTCTCCCTGTTTTTCAATCACGCGTCCTACCTCATTTCAGGAGTTAACCTGTTCGATTTCAGCCTCAAATAACGAGCTTAAACGCATTTTTCACGATAATCCGAGTTTCGGCGAATGCTGGTTTCTGGCACACCGGCACCCCCAAATGTCTTCCGTTGGTGCTCAAATTTTGCGTGGCCGCTTTATCTTACCCCAGGAACTTTCTATGCGATTTCCGGAGAATTTTGTTCCGGGACCCCGGAATCCCGAAACCGTATATTATACACTTCAATTTCACTTCGGGAGGTCGTGGGACCGGTTTCTTTTTCTCCCTGTTTTTTCAATCACGCGTCCTACCTCATTTCAGGAGTTAACCTGTTCGATTTCAGCCTCAAATAACGAGCTTTAACGCATTTTTCACGATAATCCGAGATTCGGCGAATCTTTGGTTTACGCACACACGCACCCCCAAATGTCTTCCGTTGGTGCTCAAATTTTGCGTGGCCGCTTTATCTGACCCCAGGAACTTTCTATGCGATTTCCGGAGAATTTTGTTCCGGGACCCCGGAATCCCGAAAAACCGTGTATTATACACTTCAATTTCAGCCGTTCGGGAGGTCGTACCGGACCCGGTTTCTTTTTCTCCCTGTTTTTAAATCACGCGTCCTACCTCATTTCAGGAGTTAACCTGTTCGATTTCAGCCTTAAATAACGAGCTTTAACGCATTTTTCACGATAATCCGAGTTTCGGTTAATGCTGGTTTTTGGCACACCGGCACCCCTAAATGTCTTCCGTTGGTGCTCAAATTTTGCGTGGCCGCTTTACCTGACCCCAGGAATTTTCTATGCGATTTCCGAAAAATTTTGTTCCGGGACCTCGGAATCCCGAAAAACCGTGTATTATACACTTCAATTTCAGCCGTTCGGGAGGTCGTACCGGACCCGGTTTCTTTTTCTCCCTGTTTGTCAATCACGCGTCCTACCTCATTTCAGGAGTTAACCTGTTCGATTTCAGCCTTAAATAACAAGCTTTAACGCATTTTTCACGATAATCCGAGTTTCGGCGAATGCTGGTTTTTGGCATACCGGCACCCCCAAATGTCTTCCGTTGGTGCTCAAATTTTGCGTGGCCGCTTTACCTGACCCCAGGAACTTTCTATGCGATTTCCGGAGAATTTTGTTCCGAGACCCCGGAATCCCGAAAAACCGTGTATTTATATACACTTCAATTTCAGCTGTTCGGGAGGTCGTACCGGACCCGGTTTGTTTTTCTCCCTGTTTTTCAATCACGCGTCCTACCTCATTTCAGGAGTTAACCTGTTCGATGTCAGCCTCAAATAACGAGCTTTAACGCATTTTTCACGATAATCCGAGTTTCGGCGAATGCTGGTTTCTGGCACACCGGCACCCCCAAATGTCTTCCGTTGGTGCTCAAATTTTGCGTGGCCGCTTTATCTGACCCCAGGAACATTCTATGCGATTTCCGAGAGATTTTTGTTCCGGACCCTAATCCCGAAAAACCGTGTATTATACACTTCAATTTCAGCCGTTCGGGAGGTCGTACCGGACCCGATTTCTTTTTCTCCCTGTTTTTCAATCACGCGTCCTACCTCATTTCAGGAGTTAACCTGTTCGATTTCAGCCTCAAATAACGAGCTTTAACGCATTTTTCACGATAATCCGAGTTTCGGCGAATGTTGGTTTCTGGCACACCGGCACCCCCAAATGTCTTCCGTTGGTGCTCATTTTTTGCGTGGCCGCTTTATCTGACCCCAAGAACTTTCTATGCGATTTCCGGAGAATTTTGTTCCGGGACCACGGAATCCCGAAAAACCGTGTATTATACACTTCAATTTCAGCCGTTCGGGAGGTCGTACTCCAAGTTAGGTTTCCAACCATATATCAAGCTCCCAAATCAAAGCTCATTTGGTCCTCCAAAACAGCGTTACAAAAACGTATTGCTATTTTGTACACCCAATGTTTCCTGTTACAAGACCAAAACTATAAAAAAAGCCTCGTGTGGAATAGAAGGGTAAAAGCAAATTCCGCCATGGGCATCGATGGCTTGAGTGACGGGTACACGAAGAAGGCCATCGAGCAAGACCCTTAGTCCGAGGCGTGGTGCATGGTGAAAAACATTTATTGTCCGTAAATTATTATTTTTTTTGAAAAAAATTCTTCTATGACGGGTTTGGGCATCGATGGCTTGAGTGACGGGTACACGTAGAAGGCCATCGAGTAAGACCAATTTTTTTTTCTTTAAATTTTTTTTTTAATTTAAAAAAGTTTTTTTTTAAAAAAAGTGTCCGGTGAACCGTTCATGCTAGGGCCGTTGTCTTCTTTATCCGCGTAAAATGATGTGGTGGGCTGACTAATGGTTTCTAATAGATGCGGTATGCTTTTTTTAAAAAAAGTTTTGTTTTTTTTAAGTGTCGGGTGAACCGTTCATGCTAGGGCCGTTGTCTTCTTTATCCGCGTAAAATGATGTGGTGGGCTGACTAATGGTTTCTAATAGATGCGGTATGCTTTTTTTAAAAAAAGTTTTCTTTTTTTTAAGTGTCGGGTGAACCGTTCATGCTAGGGCCGTTGTCTTCTTTACCCGCGTAAAATGATGTGGTAGGCTGACTAATGGTTTCTAGTAGATGCGGTTTGCTTTTCTAAAAAGGTTTTTTTTTTTTTGAAAAATCACCACGCCTCGGAGGTCCCTCGGTCCCTCGGAATGTCCCTCGGTTTGTCTGGCTGTGATGGGTTTGTCGGAAATCGGCTTTTGAGAATCGTAGCCCCTTGGTTGTCCCTCGGAGTGATTAGGTGCTAATGAGTAAGGCCACAATCTTTAGTCGTTAAGTAAGGATTGCAATGATGAGAGTCGTTAGCGAAGAAATCCACTTGCTAGTGAGTTATCACAAAGACCAAGTCGATGATGCGCTGATGAATGGGTAGTCATTGTGTCCCGATCCGATTATTGAGCGTTGTTTGATCACCATGTAATCTAATCGATGCTTTCTTTCTCGATTGCCGATTCTGATACGCCTTGAGTCGGGTTGTCCCTTGTCCCTCGGAATGTCCCTCGGTTTGTCTGGCTGTGATGGGTTTGTCGGAAATCGGCCTTTGAGAATCGTTGCCCCTTCGTTGTCCCTCGGAATGATTAAGTGCTAATGAGTAAGGCCACAATCTTTAGTCGATAAGTAAG
>NC_133526.1:199145163-199180186 GCF_048544455.1 Silene latifolia
CGTTAAAGCTCGTTATTTGAGGCTGAAATCGAACAGGTTAACTCCTGAAATGAGGTAGGACGCGTGATTGAAAAACAGGGAGAAAAAAAACTGGGTCCGGTACGATCTCCCGAACGGCTGAAATTGAACTGTATAATACACGGTTTTTCGGGATGCCGGGGTCCCGGAACAAAATTCTCTGGAAATCGCATAGAAAGTTCCTGGGGTCAGATAAAGCGGCCACGCAAAATTTGAGCACCGACGGAAGACATTTGGGGGTGCCGGTGTGCCAGAAACCAACATTCGCCGAAACTCGGATTATCGTTAAAAATGCGTTAAACCTCGTTATTTGAGGCTGAAATCGAACAGGTTAACTCCTGAAATGAGGTAGGACGCGTGATTGAAAAACAGGGAGAAAAAGAAACCGGGTCCGGTACGACCTCCCGAACGGCTGAAATTGAAGTGTATAATACACGGTTTTCCGGGATTCCGGGGTCCCGGAACAAAATTCTCCGGAAATCGCATAGAAAGTTCCTGGGTTCAAATAAAGCGGTCACGCAAAATTTGAGAACTAACGGAAGACATTTGGGGGTGCCGGTGTGCCAGAAACCAGCATTCGCCGAAACTCGGATTATCGTGAAAAATGCGTTAAAGTTCGTTATTTGAGGCTGAAATAGAACAGGTTAACTCCTGAAATGAGGTAGGACGCGTGATTGAAAAACAGGGAGAAAAAGAAACCGGGTCCGGTACGACCTCCCGAACGGCTGAAATTGAAGTTGTATAATACACGGTTTTTCGGGATCCCGGAACAAAATTCTCCGGAAATCGCATAGAAAGTTCCCGGGGTCAGATAAAGCGGCCACGCAAAATTTCAGCACCAACGGAAGACATTTGGGGGTGCTTGGTGTGCGAAAAACCAAAGATTCGTTTGAAACTCGGATTATCGTGAAAAATGCGTTAAAGCTCGTTATTTGAGGCTGAAATCGAACAGGTTAACTCCTGAAATGAGGTAGGACGCGTGATTGAAAAACAGAGAGAAAAAGAAACCGGGTGCGGTACGACCTCCCGAACGGCTGAAATTGAAGTGTATAATACACGGTTTTTCGGGATTCCGGGGTCCCTGAACAAAATTCTCCGGAAATCGCATAGAAAGTTCCTGGGGTCAGATAAAGCGGCCACACAGAATTTGAGCACCAACGAAAGACATTTGGGGGTGCCGGTGTGCCAGAAACCAGCATTCGCCGAAACTCGGATTATCGTGAAAAATGCGTTAAAGCTCGTTATTTGAGGCTGAAATCGAACAGGTTAACTCCTGAAATGAGTTAGGACGCGTGATTGAAAAACAGGGAGAAAAAGAAACCGGGTCCGGTACGACCTCCCGAACGGCTGAAATTGAAGTAAATAATACACGGTTTTTCGGGATTCCGGGGTCCCGGAACAAAATTCTCCGTAAATCATATAGAAAGTTCCTGGGGTCAGATAAAGCGGCCACGCAAAATTTGAGCACCAACGGAAGACATTTAGGGGTGCCGGTGTGCCAGAAACCAGCATTCGCCGAAACTCGGATTATCGTGAAAAATGCGTTAAAGCTCGTTATTTGAGGCTGAAATCGAACTTGTTAACTTCTGAAATGAGGTAGGACGCGTGATTTAAAAACAGGGAGAAAAACAAACCGAGTCCGGTACGACCTCCCGAACGGCTGAAATTGAAGTGTATAATAAACGGTTTTTCGGGATTCCGGGATCCCGGAACTAAATTCTCCGGAAATCGCATAGAAAGTTCCTGGGGTCGATAAAGCGGCCACGCAAAATTTGAGCACCAACGGAAGACATTTGGGGGTGCCGGTGTGCCGAGAAACCGGATTCGCCGAAACTCGGATTATCGTGAAAAATGCGTTAAAGCTCGTTATTTGAGGCTGAAATCGAACAGGTTAACTCCTGAAATGAGGTAGGACGCGTGATTGAAAAACAGGGAGAAAAAGAAACCGGGTCCGATACGACCTCCCAAACGGCTGAAATTGAAGTGTATAAATACACGGTTTTTCGGGATTCCGGGGTCCCGGAACAAAATTCTCCGGAAATCGCATAGAAAGTTCCTGGGGTCAGATAAAGCGGCCACGCAAAATTTAAAAACCAACGGAAAACATTTGGGGGTACCGGTGTGCCAGAAACCAGCATTCGCCGAAACTCGGATTATCGTGAAAAATGCGTTAAAGCTCGTTATTTGAGGCTGAAATTGTAATACCCGGGATATTCAAGGACTCTGTTGACCGACCCTGTTGACCAAGACAGACAGTAAGGATGAATGGGTGAGGGATCAGGCTTACAACATGAACTTTATAGGATTGGTTACTCGACCTAGCAGAGGCTACTCGGCTGAGTATTACCTATACTCGACCGAGTAGAGCCTACTCGGCCGAGTACTCCAGTACTCGACCGAGTATGGCTGCTGTCGACGCGTTAATATAAAACGCAAGTTCGCGAGATTTATTTTATTTCCCATTTACTCGACAGTTCCTCTTTCTCTAACCCTAGCCTACCTCCCTCTCCTATCACCCCATTTCTACACACTCTCATGAGTATAGACTAAACCTTTACCATGGGAAGGACGGGATTCGCTTAGGAAGGATGGCGTGCGTGGTTGTCGCCTATGTCACCGTCGATGCATTTTGTTAGGTAAGTCTTTGCCTTATGTTCTTTTGGGTAGTTCATTGAGAATAGTTGTGTAATAGGAAATGGTTATCGTTGTAGGGTGCGTACTGGAGTCTTGCTTTGCTATGTATAGATGTCTCTCATGATTTGTGACGAGGTAGGTTTTCCTACTCAGTACCGTTAATTGATTGTGATTGTTATTGGTTCATATCTATTGTTATCTGCTGATCATCGATGTTGGGGCGTTGTTGTGACGATGTTAGTGTGGAGGTGTGGTGATAGCTGTGGTGCTGTGCGTGTTGTGATTGTGGTGGAGTCACTTGCGGGAGTGGCTTCACACCCTAGTTCGCCCTCCGTGGAACCCGCCACGGGAGGGGATGTGCACATTAAGGGACAGGGATTGTTAGTCGCTCGTTGATGAGCTGGACTAGGTGGGATGGGCTGTGGTCACCCACTGGCGGCGAGGATTACCTGTTGCGATGGGTAATCTAGCAGGGCTACACACTTCGGTGTGTAGTCGGTTACTGTGCGAGGTCGGGAGACTGGGTTAGAGGATGATCAGCTGGTTACATTGCTTACCTGTTTTACATCTGATTAGTCGGTACTGACCCTGTGTTGTTTTCTGGTATCTGTGGTGATCCATTCGGGGATGGTGAGCAGTTGGCTTAGCAGGTACTGTTGATTATGGATGCTAGGATTGGAGGGATCGGGTCATCACGCTACCAGTCTAGAAGTGTTGTGTCATGAGTTGTTGTAGTCTTTATCTTTGGTATAAAAAGTCTGTATTGAGTTGTATTGTATAAGGTATATTAACATTTTATAATTGTTCGTTTATTGTCTGGTTTGATCTACTTCCTCGGGAAACAGAGATGGTGACATCGTCAGACACTGGAATGGTACTTGGTAAGGCGTTCTAGTGTGCGGGGGTGTTACAGAAATCGAACAGGTTAACTCCTGAAGTGAGGTAGGACGCGTGATTGAAAAACAGGGAGAAAAAGAAACCGGGTCCGGTACGACCTCCCGAACGGATGAAATTGAAGTGTATAATACACGGTTTTTCGGGATTCCGAGGTCCCGGAACAAAATTCTCCGGAAATCGCATAGAAAGTTCCTGGGGTCAGATAAAGCGGACACGCAAAATTTGAGCACCAACGGAAGACATTTGGGGTGCGGTGTGCGAAAACCAAGATTCGCCGAAACTCGGATTATCGTGAAAAATGCGTTAAAGCTCGTTATTTGAGGCTGAAATCGAACAGGTTAACTCCTGAAATGAGGTAGGACGCGTGATTGAAAAACAGGGAGAAAAAGAAACCGGGTCCGGTACGACCTCCCGAACGGCTGAAATTGAAGTTGTATAATACACGGTTTTTCGGGATTCCGGGATCCCGGAACAAAATTCTCCGGAAATCGCATAGAAAGTTCCCGGAGTCAGATAAAGCGGCCACGCAAAATTTGAGCACCAACGGAAGACATTTGGGGGTGCCGGTGTGCCAGAAACCAGCATTCGCCGAAACTCGGATTATCGTGAAAAATGCGTTAAAGCTCGTTATTTGAGGTGAAATCGAACGACTTAACTCCTGAAATGAGGTAGGACGCGTGATTGAAAAACAGAGAGAAAAAGAAACCGGTCCTCGACCTCCCGAACGGCTGAAATTGAAGTGTATAATACACGGTTTTTCGGGATTCCGGGGTCCCTGAACAAAATTCTCCGGAAATCGCATAGAAAGTTCCTGGGGTCTGATAAAGCGGCCACACAGAATTTGAGCACCCACGGAAGACATTTGGAGGTGCCGGTGTGCCAGAAACCAGCATTCGCCGAAACTCGGATTATCGTGAAAAATGCGTAAAAGCTCGTTATTTGAGGCTGAAATCGAACAGATTAACTCCTGAAATGCGTTAGGACGCGTGATTGAAAAACAGGGAGAAAAAGATACCGGGTCCGGTACGTCATCCCGAACGGCTGAAATTGAAGTGTATAATACACGGTTTTTCGGGATTCCGGGGTCCCGGAACAAAATTCTCCGGAAATCGCATAGAAAGTTCCTGGGGTCAGATAAAGCGGCCACGCAAAATTTGAGCACCCACGGAAGACATTTGGGGGTGCCGGTGTGCGAAAACCAAAGATTCGCCGAAACTCGGATTATCGTGAAAATGCGTTAAAGCTCGTTATTTGAGGTCAAATCAAACAGTTAACTCCTGAAATGAGGTAGGACGCGTGATTGAAAAACAGGGAGAAAAAAACCGGTCCTGCGTCATCCCGAACAGTTTGAAATTGAAGTGTATAATACATGGTTTTTCGGGATTCCGGGATCCCGAAACTAAATTCTCCGGAAATCGCATAGAAAGTTCCTGGGGTCAGATAAAGCGTCCACGCAAAATTTGAGCACCAACGGAAGACATTTGGGAGTGGCGGTGTGCCAGAAACCAGCATTCGCCGAAACTCGGATTATCGTGAAAAATGCGTTAAAGCTCGTTATTTGAGTCTCAAATCGAACAGGTTAACTCCTGAATTGAGGTAGGACGCGTGATTGAAAAACAAAGAGAAAAAGAAACCGGGTCCGGTACGACCTCCCGAACGGCTGAAATTGAAGTGTATAATACACGGTTTTTCGGGATTCCGGGATCCCGGAACAAAATTATCCGGAAATCGCATAGAAATTTCTTGGGGTCAGATAAAGCGGCCACGCAAAATTTGAGCACCAACGGAAGACATTTGGGGGTGTCGGTGTGCCAGAAACCAGCATTCACTGAAACTCGGATTATCGTGAAAAATGCGTTAAAGCTCGTTATTTGAGGCTGAAATCGAACCGGTTAACTCCTGAAATGAGGTAGGACGCGTTATTGAAAAACAGGGAGAAAAAAACCGGGTCCGGTACGACCTCCCGAACGGCTGAAATTGAAGTTGTATAATACACGGTTTTTTCGGGATTCCGGGATCCCGGAACAAAATTCTCCGGAAATCGCATAGAAAGTTTCTGGGGTCAGATAAAGCGGCCACGCAAAATTTGAGCACCAACGGAAGACATTTGGGGGTGCTTGGCGTGCGAAAACCAAGATTCGCCGAAACTCGGATTATCGTGAAAAATGCGTTAAAGCTCGTTATTTGAGGCTGAAATCGAACAGGTTAACTCCTGAATTGAGGTAGGACGCGTGATTGAAAAACAAAGAGAAAAAGAAATCGGGTCCGGTACGACCTCCCGAACGGCTGAAATTGAAGTGTATAATACACGGTTTTTCGGGATCCCGGAACAAAATTCTCTGGAAATCGCATAGAAAGTTCCTGGGGTCAGATAAAGCGGCCACGCAAAATTTGAGCACCAACGGAAGACATTTGGGGGTGCCGGTGTGCCAGAAACCAGCATTCGCCGAAACTCGGATTATAGTGAAAAATGCGTTAAAGCTCATTATTTGAGGCTGAAATCGAACAGGTTAACTCCTAAAATGAGGTAGGACGTGTGATTGAAAAACAGGGAGAAAAAGAAACCGGGTCCGGTACGACATCCCGAACAAATTTGAAATTAAAGTGTATAATACACGGTTTTTCGGGATTCCGGGGTCCCGGAACAAAATTCTCCGGAAATCGCATAGAAAGTTCCTGGGGTCAGATAAAGCGGCCACGCAAAATTTGAGCACCAACGGAAGAAATTTGAGGGTGCCGATGTGCCAGAAACCAGCATTCGCCGAAACTCGGATTATCGTGAAAAATGCGTTAAAGCTCGTTATTTGAGGCTGAAATCGAACAGGTTAACTCCTGAAATAAGGTAGGACGCGTGATTGAAAAACAGAAAGAAAAAGAAATCGGGTCCGGTACGACCTCCCGAACGGCTGAAATTGAAGTGTATAATACACGGTTTTTCGGGATTCCGGAACAAAATTCTCCGGAAATCGCATAGAAAGCTCATGGGGTCAGATAAAGCGGCCACGCAAAATTTGAGCACCAACGGAAGACATTTGGGGGTGCCGTGTGCGAAACCGAAGATTCGCCAAACTTGGATTATCGTGAAAAATGCGTTAAAGCTCGTTATTTGAAGCTGAAATCGAAAAGGTTAACTCCTGAAATGAGGTAGGACGCGTGATTGAAAAACAGGGAGAAAAAGAAACGGGGTCCGGTACGACCTCCCGAACGGCTGAAATTGAAGTGTATATAATACACGGTTTTTCGGGATTCCGGGGTCCTGGAACAAAATTCTCCGGAAATCGCATAGAAAGTTCCTGGGGTCAGACAAAGCGGCCACGCAAAATTTGAGCACCAACGGAAGACATTTGGGGGTGCCGGTGTGCCAGAAACCAGCATTCGCCGAAACTCGGATTATCGTGAAAAATGCGTTAAAGCTCGTTATTTGAGGCTGAAATCGAACAGGTTAACTCCTGAATTGAGGTAGGACGCGTGATTGAAAAACAAAGAGAAAAAGAAACAGGGTCCGGTACGACCTCCCGAACGGCTGAAATTGAAGTGTATAATACACGGTTTTTCGGGATTCCGGGGTTCCGGAACAAAATTCTCCGGAAATCGCATAGAAAGTTCCTGGGGTCAGATAAAGCGGCCACGCAAAATTTGAGCACCAACGGAAGACATTTGGGGGTGCGGTGTGCCGAAAACCGAAAGATTCGCCGAAACTCGGATTATCGTGAAAAATGCGTTAAAGCTCATTATTTGAGGCTGAAATCGAACAGGTTAACTCCTAAAATGAGGTAGGACGTGTGATTGAAAAACAGGGAGAAAAAGAAACCGGGTCCGGTACGACATCCCGAACGGCTGAAATTGAAGTGTATAATACACGGTTTTTCGGGATTAAGGGGTCCCTAAACAAAATTCTCCGGAAATCGCATAGAAAGTTCCTGGGGTCGATAAAGCGGCCACGCAAAATTTGAGCACCAACGGAAGACATTTGGGGGTGTCGGTGTGCCGAAAACCAAAGCATTCACCGAAACTCGGATTATCGTGAAAAATGCGTTAAAGCTCGTTATTTGAGGTCAAAATCGAACCGGTTAACTCCTGAAATGAGGTAGGACGCGTTATTGAAAAACAGGGAGAAAAAACCGGTCCGGTACGACCTCCCGA
Organism: Silene latifolia; assembly: GCF_048544455.1. Classification (NCBI taxonomy): domain Eukaryota; kingdom Viridiplantae; phylum Streptophyta; class Magnoliopsida; order Caryophyllales; family Caryophyllaceae; genus Silene; species Silene latifolia. Next base: position 199,152,856 of record NC_133526.1, read on the forward strand.
ACGGCCGAAATTGAAGTGTATAATACACGGTTTTTCGGGATTCCGGGATCCCTAACAAAATTCTCCGGAAATCGCATAGAAAGTTTAAGGGTCGATAAAGCGGCCACGCAAAATTTGAGCACCAACGGAAGACATTTGGGGTGCTTGGCGTGCGAAAAACCAAAGATTCGCCGAAACTCGGATTATCGTGAAAAATGCGTTAAAGCTCGTTATTTGAGGTCAAATCGAACAGTTAACTCCTGAATTGAGGTAGGACGCGTGATTGAAAAACAAAGAGAAAAAGAAATCGGTCCTTTACCTCCCGAACGGCCGAAATTGAAGTGTATAATACACGGTTTTTGGGGATCCGGAACAAAATTCTCTGAAATCGCATAGAAAGTTCCTGGGGTCGATAAAGCACCACGCAAAATTTGAGCACCAACGGAAGACATTTGGGGGTGCTTGGTGTGCAAAAACCGAATTCGCCAAACTCGGATTATAGTGAAAAATGCGTTAAAGCTCATTATTTGAGGCTGAAATCGAACAGGTTAACTCCTAAAATGAGGTAGGACGTGTGATTGAAAAACAGGGAGAAAAAGAAACCGGGTCCGGTACGACATCCCGAACGGCTGAAATTAAAGTGTATAATACACGGTTTTTCGGGATTCCGGGGTCCCGGAACAAAATTCTCCGGAAATCGCATAGAAAGTTCCTGGGGTCAGATAAAGCGGCCACGCAAAATTTGAGCACCAACGGAAGAAATTTGAGGGTGCCGATGTGCCAGAAACCAGCATTCGCCGAAACTCGGATTATCGTGAAAAATGCGTTAAAGCTCGTTATTTGAGGCTGAAATCGAACAGGTTAACTCCTGAAATAAGGTAGGACGCGTGATTGAAAAACAGAAAGAAAAAGAAATCGGGTCCGGTACGACCTCCCGAACGGCTGAAATTGAAGTGTATAATACACGGTTTTTCGGGATTCCGGGGTCCCGGAACAAAATTCTCCGGAAATCGCATAGAAAGCTCCTGGGGTCAGATAAAGCGGCCACGCAAAATTTGAGCACCAACGGAAGACATTTGGGGTGCCGGTGTGCGAAAACCAAAGATTCGCCGAAACTTGGATTATCGTGAAAAATGCGTTAAAGCTCGTTATTTGAAGTCAAATCGAAAAGGTTAACTCCTGAAATGAGGTAGGACGCGTGATTGAAAAACAGGGAGAAAAAGAAACGGGGTCCGTCGACCTCCCGAACGGTGAAAATTGAAGTGTATATAATACACGGTTTTTCGGGATTCCGGGGTCCCGGAACAAAATTCTCCGGAAATCGCATAGAAAGTTCCTGGGGTCGGATAAAGCGGCCACGCAAAATTTGAGCACCAACGGAAGACATTTGGGGTGCCGGTGTGCCGAAACCGAAGATTCGCCGAAACTCGGATTATCGTGAAAAATGCGTTAAAGCTCGTTATTTGAGGCTGAAATCGAACAGGTTAACTCCTGAAATGAGGTAGGACGCGTGATTGAAAAACAGGGAGAAAAAGAAACCGGGTCCGGTACGACCTCCCGAACGGCTGAAATTGAAGTGTATAATACACGGTTTTTCGGGATTTCGGGATCCCGGAACAAAATTCTCCGGAAATCGCATAGAAAGTTCCTGGGGTCAGATAAAGCGGCCACGCAAAATTTGAGCACCAACGGAAGACATTTGGGGGTGCCGGTGTGCGAAAACCGCAAGATTCCGAAAACTCGGATTATCGTGAAAAATGCGTTAAAGCTCATTATTTGAGGTCGAATCGAACAGGTTAACTCCTAAAATGAGGTAGGACGTGTGATTGAAAAACAGGAGAAAAAGAAACCGGGTCCTGTCGACATCCCGAACAATTTGAAATTGAAGTGTATAATACACGGTTTTCGGGATTCTGGGGTCCCGGAACAAAATTCTCCGGAAATCGCATAGAAAGTTCCTGGGGTCAGATAAAGCGGCCACGCAAAATTTGAGCACCAACGGAAGAAATTTGAGGGTGCCGATGTGCCAGAAACCAGCATTCGCCGAAACTCGGATTATCGTGAAAAATGCGTTAAAGCTCGTTATTTGAGGCCGAAATCGAACAGGTTAACTCCTGAAATAAGGTAGGACGCGTGATTGAAAAACAGGGAGAAAAAGAAATCGGGTCCGGTACGACCTCCCGAACGGCTGAAATTGAAGTGTATAATACACGGTTTTTCGGGATTTCGGGGTCCCGAACAAAATTCTCCGGAAATCGCATAGAAAGTTCCTGGGGTCAGATAAAGCGGCCACGCAAAATTTGAGCACCAACGGAAGACATTTGGGGGTGCCGGTGTGCCAGAAACCAGCATTCGCCGAAACTCGGATTATCGTGAAAAATGCGTTAAAGCTCGTTATTTGAGGCTGAAATCGAACAGGTTAACTCCTGAAATGAGTTAGGACGCGTGATTGAAAAACAGGGAGAAAAAGAAACCGGGTCCGGTACGACCTCACGAACGGCTGAAATTGAAGTGTATATAATACACGGTTTTCGGGATTCCGGAACAAAATTCTCCGGAAATCGCATAGAAAGTTCCTGGGGTCGATAAAGCGGCCACGCAAAATTTGAGCACCCACGGAAGACATTTGGGGGTGCCGGTGTGCCAAAAACAAGCATTCGCCGAAACTCGGATTATCGTAAAAATGCGTTAAAGCTCGTTATTTGAGGTCAAATCGAACAGTTAACTCCTGAAATGAGGTAGGACGCGTGATTGAAAAACAGGGAGAAAAAAAAACCGGGTCCGTCGTCATCCCGAACAGGCAAATTGAAGTGTATAATACACGGTTTTTCGGGATTCAAAGTCCGGAACAAAATTCTCCGGAAATCGCATAGAAATTTCACGGTTCATGTAAAGCGGCCACGCAAAATTTGAGCACCAACGGAAGACATTTGGGGGTGCCGGTGTGCGAAAACCAAGATTCGCCAAACTCGGATTATCGTGAAAAATGCGTTAAAGCTCGTTATTTGAGGCTCAAATCGAACAGGTTAACTCCTGAAATGAGGTAGGACGCGTGATTGAAAAACGGGGAGAAAAAAACCGGTCCGTCGTCATCCCGAACGGCTGAAATTAAAGTGTATAATACATGGTTTTTCGGGATTCCGGGATCCCAAACTAAATTCTCCGGAAATCGCATAGAAAGTTCCCTGGGTCGATAAAGCGTCCACGCAAAATTTGAGCACCAACGAAGACATTTGGGGGTGGCGGTGTGCCGAGATACCGAAAGATTCGCCGAAACTCGGATTATCGTGAAAAATGCGTTAAAGCTCGTTATTTGAGGCTGAAATCGAACAGGTTAACTCCTTAAATGAGTTAGGACGCGTGATTGAAAAACAGGGAGAAAAAGAAACCGGGTCCGGTACGACCTCACGAACGGCTGAAATTGAAGTGTATAATACACGGTTTTTCGGGATTCCGGGGTCCCGGAACAAAATTCTCCGGAAATCGCATAGAAAGTTCCTGGGGTCAGATAAAGCGGCCACGCAAAATTTGAGCACCCACGGAAGACATTTGGGGGTGCCGGTGTGCCAAAAACAAGCATTCGCCGAAACTCGGATTATCGTAAAAAATGCGTTAAAGCTCGTTATTTGAGGCTGAAATCGAACAGGTTAACTCCTGAAATGAGGTAGGACGCGTGATTGAAAAACAGGGAGAAAAAAAAACCGGTCCTAGACGTCATCCCGAACAATGAAATTGAAGTGTATAATACACGGTTTTTCGGGATTCCGAAGTCCCGGAACAAAATTCTCCGGAAATCGCATAGAAAGTTCCTAGGGTCAGATAAAGCGGCCACGCAAAATTTGAGCACCCACGGAATACATTTGGGGGTGCCGGTGTGCCAGAAACCAGCATTCGCCGAAACTCGGATTATCGTGAAAAATGCGTTAAAGCTCGTTATTTGAGGCTGAAATCGAACAGGTTAACTCCTGAAATGAGGTAGGACGCGTGATTGAAAAACGGGAGAAAAAAAAACCGGGTCCGTCGTCATCCCGAACAGGCAAATTAAAGTGTATAATACATGGTTTTTCGGGATTAGGGATCCCGAAACTAAATTCTCCGGAAATCGCATAGAAAGTTCCTGGGGTCGAGATAAAGCGTCCACGCAAAATTTGAGCACCAACGAAGAAGACATTTGGGGGTGGCGGTGTGTCGGATACCGGCGATTCGCGAAACTCGGATTATCGTGAAAAATGCGTTAAAGCTCGTTATTTGAGGCTGAAATCGAACAGTTAACTCCTGAAATGAGCTAGGACGCGTGATTGAAAAACAGGAGAAAAAGAAACCGGGTCCGACGACCTCACGAACGAGTGAAATTGAAGTGTATAATACACGGTTTTTCGGGATTCGGGTCCCTGAAAAATTCTCCGGAAATCGCATAGAAAGTTCCTGGGGTCAGATAAAGCGGCCACGCAAAATTTGAGCACCCACGGAAGACATTTGGGGTGCGGTGTGCCAAAAACCAGCATTCGCCGAAACTCGGATTATCGTAAAAAATGCGTTAAAGCTCGTTATTTGAGGCTGAAATCGAACAGGTTAACTCCTGAAATGAGGTAGGACGCGTGATTGAAAAATAGGGAGAAAAAAAAACCGGGTCCGGTACGTCATCCCGAACGGCTGAAATTGAAGTGTATAATACACGGTTTTTCGGGATTCCGAAGTCCCGGAACAAAATTCTCCGGAAATCGCATAGAAAGTTCCTAGGGTCAGATAAAGCGGCCACGCAAAATTTGAGCACTCACGGAATACATTTGGGGGTGCCGGTGTGTCAGAAACCAGCATTCGCCGAAACTCGGATTATCGTGAAAAATGCGTTAAAGCTCGTTATTTGAGGCTGAAATCGAACAGGTTAACTCCTGAAATGAGGTAGGACGCGTGATTGAAAAACGGGAGAGAAAAAAAACCGGTCCGTCGTCATCCCGAACGGCTGAAATTAAAGTGTATAATACATGGTTTTTCGGGATTCCGGGATCCCGAAACTAAATTCTCCGGAAATCGCATAGAAAGTTCCTGGGGTCAGATAAAGCGTCCACGCAAAATTTGAGCACCAACGGAAGACATTTGGGGGTGGCGGTGTGCCAGATACCAGCATTCGCCGAAACTCGGATTATCGTGAAAAATGCGTTAAAGCTCGTTATTTGAGTCTGAAATCGAACAGGTTAACTCCTGAAATGAGTTAGGACGCGTGATTGAAAAACAGAGAGAAAAAGAAACCGGGTCCGGTACGACCTCCCGAACGGCTGAAATTGAAGTGTATAATACACGGTTTTCGGGATTCCGGGGTCCCGAACAAAATTCTCCGAAATCGCATAGAAAGTTCCTGGGGTCGAGATAAACGCACCACGCAAAATTTGAGCACCAACGGAAGACATTTGGGGTGCGGTGTGCGATACTGAAGATTCGCCGAAACTCGGATTATCGTGAAAATGCGTTAAAGCTCGTTATTTGAGGTCAAATCGAACAGTTAACTCCTGAAATGAGTTAGGACGCGTGATTGAAAAACAGGAAGAAAAAAAAACCGGGTCCGGTACGACCTCCCGAACGGCTGAAATTGAAGTGTATAATACACGGTTTTTCGGGATTCCGGAGTCCCTGATCAAAATTCTCCGGAAATCGCACAGAAAGTTCCTGGGGTCAGACAAAGCGGCCACGCAGAATTTGAGCACCAACGGAAGACATTTGGGGGTGCGGTGTGCGAAAACCAAAGATTCGGCGAAACTCGGATTATCGTGAAAAATGCGTTAAAGCTCGTTATTTGAGGTCAAATCGAACAGTTAACTCCTGAAATGAGTTAGGACGCGTGATTGAAAAACAGGGAGAAAAAGAAACCGGGTCCGTGACGACCTCACGAACAATGAAATTGAAGTGTATAATACACGGTTTTTCGAGTTTCCGGGGTCCCGGAACAAAATTCTCCGGAAATCGCATAGAAAGTTCATGGGGTCAGATAAAGCGGCCACGCAAAATTTGAGCACCCACGGAAGACATTTGGGAGTGCCGGTGTGCCAAAAACAAGCATTCGCCGAAACTCGGATTATCGTAAAAAATGCGTTAAAGCTCGTTATTTGAGGCTGAAATCGAACAGGTTAACTCCTGAAATGAGGTAGGACGCGTGATTGAAAAACAGGGAGAAAAAACCGGGTCCGATGACGTCATCCCGAACGGTGAAATTGAAGTGTATAATACACGGTTTTTCGGATTCAAAGTCCTAACAAAATTCTCCGGAAATCGCATAGAAAGTTCCTAGGGTCAGATAAAGCGGCCACGCAAAATTTGAGCACCCACGGAATACATTTGGGGGTGCCGGTGTGCCAGAAACCAGCATTCGCCGAAACTCGGATTATCGTGAAAAATGCGTTAAAGCTCGTTATTTGAGGCTGAAATCGAACAGGTTAACTCCTGAAATGAGGTAGGACGCGTGATTGAAAAACGGGGAGAAAAAAAAACCGGGTCCGGTACGTCATCCCGAACGGCTGAAATTAAAGTGTATAATACATGGTTTTTCGGGATTCCGGGATCCCGAAACTAAATTCTCCGGAAATCGCATAGAAAGTTCCTGGGGTCAGATAAAGCGTCCACGCAAAATTTGAGCACCAACGGAAGACATTTGGGGGTGGCGGTGTGCCAGATACCAGCATTCGCCGAAACTCGGATTATCGTGAAAAATGCGTTAAAGCTCGTTATTTGAGTCTGAAATCGAACAGGTTAACTCCTGAAATGAGTTAGGACGCGTGATTGAAAAACAGAGAGAAAAAGAAACCGGTCCGTTACGACCTCCCGAACTAGTGAAATTGAAGTGTATAATACACGGTTTTTCGGGATTCCGGGGTTCCGGAACAAAATTCTCCGGAAATCGCATAGAAAGTTTCTGGGGTCAGATAAAGCGGCCACGCAAAATTTGAGCACCAACGGAAGACATTTGGGGGTGCCGGTGTGCGAAAACCAAAGATTCGCCGAAACTCGGATTATCGTGAAAAATGCGTTAAAGTTCGTTATTTGAGGTCGAAATAGAACAGGTTAACTCCTGAAATGAGCTAGGACGCGTGATTGAAAAACAGGAGAAAAAGAAACCGGTCCTGACGACCTCACGAACGGCTGAAATTGATGTGTATAATACACGGTTTTTCGGGATTCGGGGTCCCGGAACAAAATTCTCCGGAAATCGCATAGAAAGTTCCTGGGGTCGATAAAGCACCACGCAAAATTTGAGCACCAACGGAAGACATTTGGGGGTGTGCCGGTGTGCGAAACCAAAGATTCGCCGAAACTCGGATTATCGTGAAAAATGCGTTAAAGCTCGTTATTTGAGGTCAAATCGAACGGTTAACTCCTGAATTGAGGTAGGACGCGTGATTGAAAAACAAAGGGAAAAAGAAACCGGTCCTCGACCTCCCGAACAGTGAAATTGAAGTGTATAATACACGGTTTTCGGATTCCGGATCCCTAACAAAATTCTCCGGAAATCGCACGAAAGTTCCTGGGTCATATAAAGCGGCCACGCAAAATTTGAGCACCAACGGAAGACATTTGGGGGTGGCGGTGTGCGAAAACCAAAAGATTCGCCGAAACTCGGATTATCGTGAAAAATGCGTTAAAGCTCATTATTTGAGGCTGAAATCGAACAGGTTAACTCCTTCAAAGAGGTAGGACGTATGATTGAAAAACAGAGAGAAAAAGAAACCGGGTCCGGTACGACATCCCGAACGGCTGAAATTGAAGTGTATAATACACGGTTTTTCGGGATCCCGGAAAAAAAATTCTCCGGAAATCGCATAGAAAGTTCCTGGGTTCAGATAAAGCGGCCACGCAAAATTTGAGCACCAACGGAAGACATTTGAGGGTGCGGTGTGCCGAGAAACCAAAGATTCGCCAAACTCGGATTATCGTGAAAAATGCGTTAAAGCTCGTTATTTGAGGCTGAAATCGAACAGGTTAACTCCTGAAATGAGGTAGGACGCGTGATTGAAAAACAGGGAAAAAGAAAATCGGGTCCTAGTCGACCTCCCGAACAGGTGAAATTGAAGTGTATAATACACGGTTTTTCGGGATTCCGGGGTCCTGGAACAAAATTCTCCGGAAATCGCTTAGATAGTTCCTGGGGTCAGACAAAGCGGCCACGCAAAATTTGAGCACCAACGGAAGACATTTGGGGGTGCCGGTGTGCCGTGAAACCGCATTCGCCAAACTCCTGGATTATCGTGAAAAATGCGTTAAAGCTCGTTATTTGAGGCTAAAATCGAACAGGTTAACTCCTGAAATGAGGTAGGACGCGTGATTGAAAAACAGGAGAAACAGAAACCGGTCCTAGACGACCTCCCGAACTACCAAATTGAAGTGTATAATACACGGTTTTTCGGGATTCCGAGTCCCGATCAAAATTCTCCGGAAATCGCACGAAAAGTTCCCCGGGGTCGGACAAAGCGGCCACGCAGAATTTCAGCACCAACGGAAGACATTTGGGGGTGCCGGTGTGCCGAAAACCGGCGATTCGCCGAACCTCGGATTATCGTGAAAAATGCGTTAAAGCTCGTTATTTGAGGTCAAATCGAACAGTTAACTCCTAAAATGAGCTAGGACGCGTGATTGAAAAACAGGAGAAAAAGAAACCGGTCCTGACGACCTCACGAACGGCTGAAATTGAAGTGTATAATACACGGTTTTTGGGGATTCGGTCCCTAACAAAATTCTCCGGGAATCGCATAGAAAGTTCCTGGGGTCAGATAAAGCGGCCACGCAAAATTTGAGCACCCACGGAAGACATTTGGGGATGCCGGTGTGCCACAAACCAGCATTCGCCAAACTCGGATTATCGTGAAAAATGCGTTAAAGCTCGTTATTTGAGGCCGAAATCGAACAGGTTAACTCCTGAAATGAGGTAGGACGCGTGATTGAAAAAACAGGAGAAAAAAAAAACGGTCCGTACGTCATCCCGAACAATTTGAAATTGAAGTGTATAATACACGGTTTTTCGGGATTAGAAGTCCGGAACAAATTTCTCTGGAAATCGCATAGAAAGTTCCTAGGGTCAGATAAAGCGGCCACGCAAAATTTGAGCACCCACGGAATACATTTGGGGGTGCCGGTGTGCCGAAAACCAAAGATTCGCCGAAACTCGGATTATCGTGAAAAATGCGTTAAAGCTCGTTATTTGAGGTCAAATCGAACAGTTAACTCCTGAAATGAGGTAGGACGCGTGATTGAAAAACGGGAGAAAAAAAAAACCGGTCCAGTACGTCATCCCGAACGCAGTGAAATTGAAGTGTATAATACATGGTTTTTCGGGATTCCGGGATCCCGAAACTAAATTCTCCGGAAATCGCATAGAAAGTTCCTGGGGTCAGATAAAGGGTCCACGCAAAATTTGAGCACCAACGGAAGACATTTGGGGGTGGCGGTGTGCCAGATACCAGCATTCGCCGAAACTCGGATTATCGTGAAAAATGCGTTAAAGCTCGTTATTTGAGTCTGAAATCGAACAGGTTAACTCCTGAAATGAGTTAGGACGCGTGATTGAAAAACAGAGAGAAAAAAAACCGGGTCCGATTTACCTCCCGAACAATTTGAAATTGAAGTGTATAATACACGGTTTCGGGATTCGGGATCCGGAACAAAATTCTCCGGAAATCGCATAGAAAGTTCCTGGGGTCAGATAAAGCAGCCACGCAAAATTTGAGCACCAACGGAAGACATTTGGGGGTGCCGGTGTGCCAGAAACCAGCATTCACCGAAACTCGGATTATCGTGAAAAATGCGTTAAAGCTCGTTATTTGAGGCTGAAATCGAACAGGTTAACTCCTGAATTGAGGTAGGACGCGTGATTGAAAAACAAAGAGAAAAAGAAACCGGGTCCGGTACGACCTCCCGAACGGCTGAAATTGAAGTGTATAATACACGGTTTTTCGGGATTCCGGGATCCCGGAACAAAATTCTCCGGAAATCGCACAGAAAGTTCTTGGGGTCATATAAAGCAGCCACGCAAAATTTGAGCACCAACGGAAGACATTTGGGGTGCGGTGTGCGAAAACCGAAGATTCGCGAAACTCGGATTATCGTGAAAAATGCGTTAAAGCTCATTATTTGAGGCTGAAATCGAACAGGTTAACTCTTAAAATGAGGTAGGACGTATGATTGAAAAACAGAGAGAAAAAGAAACCGGGTCCGGTACGACATCCCGAACGGCTGAAATTGAAGTGTATAATACACGGTTTTTCGGGATTCCGGGGTCCTGGAAAAAAATTCTCCGGAAATCGCATAGAAAGTTCCTGGGGTCAGATAAAGCGGCCACGCAAAATTTGAGCACCAACGGAAGACATTTGAGGGTGCTTAGGTGTGCGAAACCAAAGATTCGCCGAAACTCGGATTATCGTGAAAAATGCGTTAAAGCTCGTTATTTGAGGCTGAAATCGAACAGGTTAACTCCTGAAATGAGGTAGGACGCGTGATTGAAAAACAGGGAGAAAAAGAAATCGGGTCCGGTACGACCTCCCGATCGGCTGAAATTGAAGTGTATTAATTCACGGTTTTTCGGGATTCCGGGGTCCCGGAACAAAATTCTCCGGAAATCGCGTAGAAAGCTCCTGGGGTCAGATAAAGCGGCCACGCAAAATTTGAGCACCAACGGAAGACATTTGAGAGTGCCGGTGTGCCAGAAACCAGCATTCGCCGAAACTCAGATTATCGTGAAAAATGCGTTAAAGCTCGTTATTTGAGGCTGAAATCGAACAGGTTTACTCCTGAAATGAGGTAGGACTCGTGATTGAAAAACAGGGAGAAAAAGAAACGGGGTCCGGTACGACCTCCCGAACGGCTGAAATTGAAGTGTATAAATACACGGTTTTTCGGGATTCCGGGGTCCTGGAACAAAATTCTCCGGAAATCGCATAGAAAGTTCCTGGGTCAGACAAAGCGACCACGCAAAATTTGAGCACCAACGGAAGACATTTGGGGGTGGCGGTGTGCCAGAAACCAGCATTCGCCGAAACTCGGATTATCGTGAAAAATGCGTTAAAGCTCGTTATTTGAGTCTCCTAAATCGAACAGGTTAACTCTGAAATGAGTTAGGACGCGTGATTGAAAAAAAACAGGGGAGAAAAAGAAACCGGTCCTAGTCGACCTCCCGAACGGTGAAATTGAAGTGTATAATACACGGTTTTGGGATTCGGTCCCGGAACAAAATTCTCCGGAAATCGCATAGAAAGTTCCTGGGGTCAGATAAAGCGGCCACGCAAAATTTGAGCACCAACGGAAGACATTTGGGAGTGCCGGTGTGCCAGAAACCAGCATTCGCCGAAACTCGGATTATCGTGAAAAATGCGTTAAAGCTCGTTATTTGAGGCTGAAATCGAACAGGTTAACTCCTGAAATGAGGTAGGACGCGTGATTGAAAAACAGGAGAAAAAGAAACGGGTCCTACGAACTCCCGACAATGAAATTGAAGTGTATAATACACGGTTTTTCGAGATTCCGAGGTCCCGGAACAAAATTCTCCGGAAATCGCATAGAAAGTTCCTGGGTTCAGATAAAGCGGCCACGCAAAATTTGAGCACCAACGGAAGACATTTGGGGGTGCCGGGTGTGCGAAACCAAAGATTCGCGAAACTCGGATTATCGTGAAAAATGCGTTAAAGCTCGTTATTTGAGGTCAAATCGTACGGGTTAACTCCTGAAATGAGGTAGGACACGTGATTTAAAAACAGGAGAAAAAGAAACCGAGTCCTGTTTACGACCTCCCGAACGGTGAAATTGAAGTGTATAATACACGGTTTTTCGGGATTCCGGGGTCCCGGAACAAAATTCTCCGGAAATCGCATAGAAAGTTCCTGGGGTCGATAAAGCGGCCACGCAAAATTTGAGCACCAACGGAAGACATTTCGGTGCCGGTGTGCGAAAACCAAGATTCGCCGAAACTCGGATTATCGTGAAAAATGCGTTAAAGCTCGTTATTTGAGGCTGAAATCGAACAGGTTAACTCCTGAAATTAGGTAGGACACGTGATTGAAAAACAGGGAGAAAAAGAAACCGGGTCCGGTACGACCTCCCGAACGACTGAAATTGAAGTGTATAATACACGGTTTTTCAGGATTCCGGGGTCCCCGAACAAAATTCTCCGGAAATCGCATAGAAAGTTCCTGGGGTCAGACCAAGCGGCCATGCAAAATTTGAGCACCAAGGGGAGACATTTGGTGGTGCCGGTGTGCCAGAAAGCAGCATTCGCCGAAACTCGAATTATCGTGAAAAATGCGTTAAAGCTCGTTATTTGAGGCTGAAATTGACCAGGTTAACTCCTGAAATGAGGTAGGACGCGTGATTGAAAAACAGGGAGAAAAAGAAACCGGGTCCGTCGACCTCCCGAACTAGTGAAATTGAAGTGTATAATACACGGTTTTTCGGGATTCCGAGGTCCGGAACAAAATTCTCCGGACATCGCATAGAAAGTTCCTGGTTCGAGATAAAGCGGCCACGCAAAATTTGAGCACCAACGGAAGACATTTGGGGGTGCCGGTGTGCAAAACCGAAAGATTCGCGCCGAAACTCGGATTATCGTGAAAAATGCGTTAAAGCTCGTTATTTGAGGTCGAAATCGTACGGTTAACTCCTGAAATGAGGTAGGACACGTGATTTAAAAATAGGAGAAAAAGAAACCGAGTCCTCATTTACCTCCCGAACTATTTGAAATTGAAGTGTATAATACACGGTTTTGGGATTCTCCGGTCCCTGGAGCAAAATTCTCCGGAAATCGCATAGAAAGTTCTTGGGGTCAGATAAAGCGGCCACGCAAAATTTGAGCACCAATGGAAGACATTTCGGGGTGCCGGTGTGCCAGAAACCAGCATTCGCCGCAACTCGGATTATCGTGAAAAATGCGTTAAAGCTCGTTATTTGAGGCTGAAATCGAACAGGTTAACTCCTGAAATGAGGTAGGACACGTGATTGAAAAACAGGGAGAAAAAGAAACCGGGTCCTGTTTACGACCTCCCGAACTACCGAAATTGAAGTGTATAATACACGGTTTTTCAGGATTCCGGGGTCCCGGAACAAAATTCTCCGGAAATCGCATAGAAAGTTCCTGGGGTCAGATAAAGCGGCCATGCAAAATTTGAGCACCAAGGGGAGACATTTGGGGGTGCCGGTGTGCCAAAAAGCAGCATTCGCCGAAACTCGAATTATCGTGAAAAATGCGTTTAAGCTCGTTATTTGAGGCTGAAATCGAACAGGTTAACTCCTGAAATGAGGTAGGACGCGTGATTGAAAAATAGGGAGAAAAAGAAACCGGGTCCGCAGTTACCTCCCGAACGGTATTGAAATTGAAGTGTATAATACACGGTTTTTCGGGATTCCGAGGTCCCGGAACAAAATTCTCCGGACATCGCATAGAAAGTTCCTGGGGTCAGATAAAGCGGCCACGCAAAATTTGAGCACCAACGGAAGACATTTGGGGGTGACGGTGTGCCAGAAACCAGCATTCGCCGAAACTCGGATTATCGTGAAAAATGCGTTAAAGCTCGTTATTTGAGGCTGAAATCGAACAGGTTAACTCCTGAAATGAGGTAGGACGCGTGATTGAAAAACAGGGAGAAAAAGAAACCGGGTCCGGTTTACCTCCCGAACGTAAAATTGAAGTGTATAATACACGGTTTTCAGATTCCGGTCCCGGAACAAAATTCTCCGGAAATCGCATAGAAAGTTCCCTGGGTCGATAAAGCAGCCATGAAAAACATGAGCACCAACGGAAGACATTTGGTGGTGCCGGTGTGCCAGAAAAAGATTCGCCAAACTCGGATTATCGTGAAAAATGCGTTAAAGCTCGTTATTTGAGGTCAAATCGAACAGTTAACTCCGAAATGAGGTAGGACGCGTGATTGAAAAACAGGAGAAAAAGAAACCGGGTCCTGTGCGACCTCCCGAACTACCGAAATTGAAGTGTATAATACACGGTTTTGGGGATTCCGAGGTCCCTAACAAAATTCTCCTGGACATCGCATAGAAAGTTCCCCGGGGTCGATAAAGCGGCCACGCAAAATTTGAGCACCAACGGAAGACATTTGGGGGTGTCGGTGTGCAGAAAAACCAAAGATTCGCCAAACTCGGATTATCGTGAAAAATGCGTTAAAGCTCGTTATTTGAGGGTGAAATCGAACAGGTTAACTCCTGAAATGAGCTAGGACGCATGATTGAAAAACAGGGAGAAAAAGAAACCGGTCCGGTACGACCTCCCGAACAACTGAAATTGAAGTGTATAATACACGGTTTTTCGGGATTCGGGGTCCCGGAACAAAATTCTCCGGAAATCGCATAGAAAGTTCCCTGGGGTCGATAAAGCAGCCATGCAAAACATGAGCACCAACGGAAGACATTTGGTGGTGCTTGGTGTGCCGAAAAAAAGATTCGCCGAAACTCGGATTATCGTGAAAAATGCGTTAAAGCTCGTTATTTGAGGCTGAAATCGAACAGTTAACTCCTGAAATGAGGTAGGACGCGTGATTGAAAAACAGGGAGAAAAAGAAACCGGTCCTGCATTTACGACCTCCCGAACTACTTTGAAATTGAAGTGTATAATACACGGTTTTCGGGATTCCGGGGTCCCGTAACAAAATTCTCCGGAAATCGCATAGAAAGTTCCTGGGGTCAGATAAAGCGGCCACGCAAAATTTGAGCACCAACGGAAGACATTTGGGGGTGCCGGTGTGCGAAACCAAGACTCGTCGAAACTCGGATTATCGTGAAAAATGCGTTAAAGCTCGTTATTTGAGGTCAATCGAATCAGTTAACTCCTGAAATGAGGTAGGACGCGTGATTGAAAAAGAGGGAGAAAAAGAAACCGGTCCGTCTGACCTCCCCCGAACAGTGAAATTGAAGTGTATAATACACGGTTTTCCAGATTCTGGTCCCTAACAAAATTTTCCGGAAATCGCATAGAAAGTTCCTGGGGTCGAGATAAAGCGGCCATGCAAAATTTGAGCTCCAACGAGAAGACATTTGGTTGTGCCGGTGTGCGAAACCAAAGATTCGCAAAACTCGACATTATCGTGAAAATGCGTTAAAGCTCGTTATTTGAGGTCGAAATCGAACGGGTTAACTCCTGAAATGAGGTAGGACGCGTTATTGAAAATCGGGAGAAAAAGAAATCGGTCCGTCGACCTCCCCGAACGGCCGAAATTGAAGTGTATAATACACGGTTTTTCAGATTCGGTCCCTAACAAAATTCTCCTAAATCGCATAGAAAGTTCCCGGGGTCAGATAAAGCGGCCATGCAAAATTTGAGCACCAACGGAAGACATTTGGTGGTGCCGGTGTGCGAAAACCAAAGATTCGCGAAACTCGGATTATCGTGAAAAATGCGTTAAAGCTCGTTATTTGAGGCTGAAATCGAACAGGTTAACTCCTGAAATGAGGTAGGACGCGTAATTGAAAATCAGGGAGAAAAATAAACCGCGTCCGGTACGACCTCCCGAACGGCTGAAATTGAAGTGTATAATACACGGTTTTTCGGGATTCCGAGGTCCCGAAATAAAATTCTTCGGACATCGCATAGAAAGTTCCTAGGGTCAGATAAAGCGGCCACGCAAAATTTGAGCACCAACAGAAGACATTTGGGGGTGCCGGTGTGCCAGAAACCAGCACTCGTCGAAACTCGGATTATCGTGAAAAATGCGTTAAAGCTCGTTATTTGAGGCTGAAATCGAACTGGTTAACTCCTGAAATGAGGTAGGACGCGTAATTGAAAAAGAGGGAGAAAAAGAAACCGGGTCCGGTACGACCTCCCGAACGGCAGAAATTGAAGTGTATAATACACGGTTTTTCGGGATTCCGGGTTCCCGGAACAAAATTCTCCGGAAATCGCATAGATAGTTCCTGGGGTCAGATAAAGCGGCTACGCAAAATTTGAGCACCAACGGAAGACATTTGGGGGTGCCGGTGTGCCAGAAACCAGCATTCGCCGAAACTCGGATTATCGTGAAAAATGCGTTAAAGCTCGTTATTTGAGGCTGAAATCGAACAGGTTAACTCCTGAAATGAGGTAGGACGCGTGATTTAAAAACAGGGAGAAAAAGAAACGGAGTCCGGTACGACCTCCTGAACGGCTGAAATTGAAGTGTATAATACACGGTTTTTCGGGATTCCGGGGTCCCGGAGCAAAATTTTCCGGAAATCGCATAGAAAGTTCCTGGGGTCAGATAAAGCGGCCACGCAAAATTTGAGCACCAACGGAAGACATTTCGGGGTGCCGGTGTGCCAGAAACCAGCATTCGCCGAAACTCGGATTATCGTGAAAAATGCGTTAAAGCTCGTTATTTGAGGTGAAATCGAACAGTTAACTCTGAATGAGGTAGGACGCGTGATCAAAAAAAAAATGAGGGAGAAAAGAAACCGGTCCGTCACGACCTCCCGAATCTGTTGAAATTGAAGTGTATAATACACGGTTTTTCGGGATTCCCGAAATAAGATTCTCCGGAAATCGCATAGAAAGTTCCTGGTTCGGATAAAGCGGTCACGCAAAATTTGAGCACCAACGGAAGACATTTGGGGGTGCGGTGTGCGAAAACCGGATTCGCCGAAACTCGGATTATCGTGAAAAATGCGTTAAAGCTCGTTATTTGAGGTCAAATCGAACAGTTAACTCCTGAAATGAGGTAGGACGCGTGATTGAAAAACGGGAGAAAAAGAAACCGGTCCGTCGACCTCCCGAACGGTGAAATTGAAGTGTATAATACACGGTTTTTCGGGATTCCGAGGTCCCGGAACAAAATTCTCCGGAAATCGCATAGAAAGTTCCTGGGGTCAGATAAAGCGGCCATGCAAAATTTGAGCACCAAGGGGAGACATTTGGGGGTGCCGGTGTGCCAAAAAGCAGCATTCGCCGAAACTCGAATTATCGTGAAAAATGCGTTTAAGCTCGTTATTTGAGGCTGAAATCGAACAGTTAACTCCTGAAATGAGGTAGGACGCGTGATTGAAAAATAGGGAGAAAAAGAAACCGGGTCCTCACGACCTCCCGACACGGCAAATTGAAGTGTATAATACACGATTTTTCGGGATTCCGAGGTCCCTGAACAAAATTCTCCGGAAATCGCATAGAAAGTTCCTGGGGTCGATAAAGCGGCCACGCAAAATTTGAGCACCAACGGAAGACATTTGGGGGTGACGGTGTGCCGAAAACCGGCGATTCGCCGAAACTCGGATTATCGTGAAAAATGCGTTAAAGCTCGTTATTTGAGGTCGAAATCGAACAAAGGTTAACTCCTGAAATGAGGTAGGACGCGTGATTGAAAAACGGGAGAAAAAGAAACCGGGTCCGATCGACCTCCCGAACGGCTGAAATTGAAGTGTATAATACACGGTTTTTCAGATTCTGTCCGGAACAAAATTCTCCGGAAATCGCATAGAAAGTTCCTGGGGTCGAGATAAAGCGACCATGAAAAACATGAGCACCAACGGAAGACATTTGGTGGTGCCGGTGTGCGAAAAACGACATTCGCCGAAACTCGGATTATCGTGAAAAATGCGTTAAAGCTCGTTATTTGAGGCTCAAATCGAACAAAGTTAACTCCTGAAATGAGGTAGGACGCGTGATTGAAAAACGAGGAGAAAAAGAAACCGGGTCCTCGACCTCCCGAACTAAATTGAAGTGTATAATACACGGTTTTTCGGGATTCCGAGGTCCCGGAACAAAATTCTCCGGAAATCGCATAGAAAGTTCCTGGGGTCAGATAAAGCGGCCACGCAAAATTTGAGCACCAACGGAAGACATTTGGGGGTGTCGGTGTGCGAAACCAAAGATTCGCGAAACTCGGATTATCGTGAAAAATGCGTTAAAGCTCGTTATTTGAGGCTGAAATCGAACAGGTTAACTCCTGAAATGAGGTAGGACGCGTGATTGAAAAACGGGGAGAAAAGAAACCGGGTCCTGTACGACCTCCCGAACTACCAAATTGAAGTGTATAATACACGGTTTTTCAGGATTCCGGGGTCCCGGAACAAAATTCTCCGGAAATCGCATAGAAAGTTCCTGGGGTCAGATAAAGCAGCCATGCAAAACATGAGCACCAACGGAAGACATTTGGTGGTGCCGGTGTGCCAGAAAACAGCATTCGCCGAAACTCGGATTATCGTGAAAAATGCGTTAAAGCTCGTTATTTGAGGCTGAAATCGAACAGGTTAACTCCTGAAATGAGGTAGGACGCGTGATTGAAAAACAGGGAGAAAAAAAAACCGGTCGATCGACCTCCCCGACTGAAATTGAAGTGTATAATACACGGTTTTTCGGGATTCCGGGGTTCCGGAACAAAATTCTCCGGACATCGCATAGAAAGTTCCTGGGGTCAGATAAAGCGGCCACGCAAAATTTGAGCACCAACGGAAGACATTTGGGGGTGCCGGTGTGCGAAAACCCGAAGACTCGTCGAAACTCGGATTATCGTGAAAAATGCGTTAAAGCTCGTTATTTGAGGTCAAATCGAATCGGTTAACTCCTGAAATGAGGTAGGACGCGTGATTGAAAAAGAGGGAGAAAAAGAAACCGGTCCGTTTACCTCCCGAACGGGTCAAATTGAAGTGTATAATACACGGTTTTTCAGATTCGGTCCCTTAACAAAATTTTCCGGAAATCGCATAGAAAGTTCCTGGGGTCGAGATAAAGCGGCCATGCAAAATTTGAGCTCCAACGAGAAGACATTTGGTTGTGCCGGTGTGCGAAAACCAAGATTCGCCAAACTCGGTTATCGTGAAAATGCGTTAAAGCTCGTTATTTGAGGTCGAAATCGAACAAAGGTTAACTCCTGAAATGAGGTAGGACGCGTTATTGAAAATCGGGGAGAAAAAGAAATCGGGTCCGATGCGACCTCCCGAACGGCAAATTGAAGTGTATAATACACGGTTTTTCAGATTCCGGTCCCGGAACAAAATTCTCCGGAAATCGCATAGAAAGTTCCTGGGGTCAGATAAAGCGGCCATGCAAAATTTGAGCTCCAACAGAAGACATTTGGTGGTGCCGGTGTGCCAGAAACCAGCATTCGCCGAAACTCAGATTATCGTGAAAATGCGTTAAAGCTCGTTATTTGAGGCTGAAATCGAACAGGTTAACTCCTGAAATGAGGTAGGACGCGTAATTGAAAATCAGGGAGAAAAATAAACCGCGTCCGGTACGACCTCCCGAACGGCTGAAATTGAAGTGTATAATACACGGTTTTTCGGGATTCCGAGGTCCCGAAATAAAATTCTTCGGACATCGCATAGAAAGTTCCTAGGGTCAGATAAAGCGGCCACGCAAAATTTGAGCACCAACAGAAGACATTTGGGGGTGCCAGGTGTGCAAAACCAAAGACTCGTCGAAACTCGGATTATCGTGAAAAATGCGTTAAAGCTCGTTATTTGAGGCTGAAATCGAACTGGTTAACTCCTGAAATGAGGTAGGACGCGTAATTGAAAAAGAGAGGGAGAAAAGAAACCGGTCCTAGTTACCTCCCGAACGGCAGAAATTGAAGTGTATAATACACGGTTTTTCGGGATTCCGGGTTCCCGGAACAAAATTCTCCGGAAATCGCATAGATAGTTCCTGGGGTCAGATAAAGCGGCTACGCAAAATTTGAGCACCAACGGAAGACATTTGGGGGTGCCGGTGTGCCGAAACCAAGATTCGCCAAACTCGGATTATCGTGAAAAATGCGTTAAAGCTCGTTATTTGAGGTCAAATCGAACGGGTTAACTCCTGAAATGAGGTAGGACGCGTGATTTAAAAACGGGGAGAAAAAGAAACGGAGTCCTATGCGACCTCCCGAACGCCTGAAATTGAAGTGTATAATACACGGTTTTCGGGATTAAAGTCCCTGAGCAAAATTTTCCGGAAATCGCATAGAAAGTTCCTGGGTCAGATAAAGCGGCCACGCAAAATTTGAGCACCAACGGAAGACATTTCGGGTGCGGTGTGCGAAACCGAGCGATTCGCCGAAACTCGGATTGTCGTGAAAAATGCGTTAAAGCTCGTTATTTGAGGTGAAATCGAACGGGTTAACTCTGAATGAGGTAGGACGCGTGATCGAAAAACAGGGAGAAAAAGAAACCGGGTCCGGTACGACCTCCCGAACTGTTGAAATTGAAGTGTATAATACACGGTTTTTCGGGATTCCGGGGTCCCGAAATAAGATTCTCCGGAAATCGCATAGAAAGTTCCTGGGTTCAGATAAAGCGGTCACGCAAAATTTGAGCACCAACGGAAGACATTTGGGGGTGCCGGTGTGCCAGAAACCGGATTCGCCGAAACTCGGATTATCGTGAAAAATGCGTTAAAGCTCGTTATTTGAGGTGAAATCGAACTCGGTTAACTCCTGAAATGAGGTAGGGCGTAATTGAAAAAAGAGGGAGAAAAAGAAACCGGGTCCGTTTACCTCCCGAACTACCGAAATTGAAGTGTATATACACGGTTTTTCGGGATTCCTGGTCCCGAACAAAATTCCCAATCGCATAGAAAGTTCCTGGGGTCGATAAAGCGGCCACGCAAAATTTGAGCACCAACGGAAGACATTTGGGGGTGCCGGTGTGCGAAAAACCAAAGATTCGCCGAAACTCGGATTATCGTGAAAAATGCGTTAAAGCTCGTTATTTGAGGCTCAAATCGAACAGGTTAACTCCTGAAATGAGGTAGGACGCGTGATTGAAAATCGGGAGAAAAAGAAACCGGGTCCTGGATTTACCTCCCCGAACAATTGAAATTGAAGTGTATAATACACGGTTTTCGGGATTCCGGGGTCCCGGAACAAAATTCTCCTGAAATCGCATAGAAAGTTCCTGGGGTCAGATAAAGCGGCCACGCAAAATTTGAGCACCAACGGAAGACATTTGGGGGTGCCGGTGTGCGAGAAACCAAGACTCTTGAAACTCGGATTATAGTGAAAAATGCGTTAAAGCTCGTTATTTGAGGTCAAATCGAACAGTTAACTCCTGAAATGAGGTAGGACGCGTAATTGAAAAAGAGGGAGAAAAAGAAACCGGTCCTGTCGACCTCCCGAACATTTGAAATTGAAGTGTATATAATACACGGTTTTGGGATTCCTAACAAAATTCTCCGGAAATGGCATAGAAAGTTCATGGGGTCAGATAAAGCGGCCATGCAAAATTTGAGCACCAATGGAAGACATTTGGGGGTGCTGTGTGCGTAAACCAAATTCGCCGAAACTCGAATTATCGTGAAAAATGCGTTAAAGCTCATTATTTGAGGCTGAAATCGAACAGGTTAACTCCGAAATGAGGTAGGACGCGTGATTGAAAATCGGGAGAAAAGAAACCGGGTCCTAAGACGACCTCCCAACTACAGTGAAATTGAAGTGTATAATACACGGTTTTTCGGGATTCCGAGGTCCCGGAACAAAATTCTCCGGACATCGCATAGAAAGTTTCTGGGGTCAGATAAAGCGGCCACGCAAAATTTGAGCACCAACGGAAGAGATTTGGGGGTGCCGGTGTGCCAGAAACCAGCACTCGTCGAAACTCGGATTATCGTGAAAAATGCGTTAAAGCTCGTTATTTGAGGCTGAAATCGAACTGGTTAACTCCTGTAATGAGGTAGGACGCGTAATTGAAAAAGAGGGAGACAAAAAAACCGGGTCCGGTACGACCTCCCGAACGGCTCAAATTGAAGTGTATAATACACGGTTTTTCGGGATTCCGGGTTCCCGGAACAAAATTCTCCGGAAATCGCATAGAAAGTTCCTGGGGTCAGATAAAGCGGCTACGCAAAATTTGAGCAC
Organism: Silene latifolia; assembly: GCF_048544455.1. Taxonomy (NCBI): domain Eukaryota; kingdom Viridiplantae; phylum Streptophyta; class Magnoliopsida; order Caryophyllales; family Caryophyllaceae; genus Silene; species Silene latifolia. The sequence goes on from NC_133526.1 coordinate 199,174,611, forward strand.
CAACGGAAGACATTTGGGGGTGCCGTGTGCCGAAAACCGATTCGCCGAAACTCGGATTATCGTGAAAAATGCGTTAAAGCTCGTTATTTGAGGCTGAAATCGAACAGGTTAACTCCTGAAATGAGGTAGGACGCGTGATTTAAAAACAGGGAGAAAAAGAAACGGAGTCCGGTACGACCTCCTGAACGGCTGAAATTGAAGTGTATAATACACGGTTTTTCGGGATTCCGGGGTCCCTGAGCAAAATTTTCCGGAAATCGCATAGAAAGTTCCTGGGGTCAGATAAAGCGGCCACGCAAAATTTGAGCACCAACGGAAGACATTTCGCGGTGCCGGTGTGCCAGAAACCAGCATTTGCCGAAACTCGGATTATCGTGAAAAATGCGTTAAAGCTCGTTATTTGAGGCTGAAATCGAACAGGTTAACTCCTGAATGAGGTAGGACGCGTGACTGAAAAACAGGGAGAAAAAGAAACCGGGTCCGGTACGACCTCCCGAACGGTTGAAATTGAAGTGTATAATACTCGGTTTTTCGGGATTCCGGGGTCCCGGAACAAAATTCTCCGGAAATCGCATAGAAAGTTCCTGGGTTCAGATAAAGCGGCCACACAAAATTTGAGCACCAACGGAAGACATTTGGGGGTCCGGTGTGCCAGAAACCAGCACTCACCGAAACTCGGATTATCGTGAAAATGCGTTAAAGCTCGTTATTCGAGGCTGAAATCGAACTGGTTAACTCCTGAAATGAGGTAGGACGCGTAATTGAAAAAGAGGGAGAAAAAGAAACCGGGTCCAGTACGACCTCCCGAACGGCTGAAATTGAAGTGTATAATACACGGTTTTTCGGGATTCCGGGGTCCCGGAACAAAATTCTCCGGAAATCGCATAGAAAGTTCCAGGGGTCAGATAAAGCGGCCACGCAAAATTTGAGAACCAACGGAAGATATTTGGAGGTGCCGGTGTGCCAGAAACCAGCATTCGCCGAAACTCGGATTATCGTGAAAAATGCGTTAAAGCTCGTTATTTGAGGCTGAATCGAACGGGTTAACTCCTGAAATGAGGTAGGACGCGTGATTGAAAAACAGGGAGAAAAAGAAACGGGGTCTGGTAAGACCTCTCGAACGGCTGAAATTGAAGTGTATAATACACGGTTTTTCGGGATTCCGGGATCCCGGAGCAAAATTCTCCGGAAATCGCATAGAAAGTTCCAGGGGTCAGATAAAGCGGCCACGCAAAATTTGAGAACCAACGGAAGATATTTGGAGGTGCCGGTGTGCCAGAAACCAGCATTCGCCGAAACTCGGATTATCGTGAAAAATGCGTTAAAGCTCGTTATTTGAGGCTGAATCGAACGGGTTAACTCCTGAAATGAGGTAGGACGCGTGATTGAAAAACGAGGAGAAAAAGAAACGGGTCAGTAAGACCTCTCGAGCTACCGAAATTGAAGTGTATAATACACGGTTTTTCGGGATTCCGGGATCCCGGAACAAAATTCTCCGGAAATCGCATAGAAAGTTCCTGGGGTCAGATAAAGCGGCCATGCAAAATTTGAGCACCAATGGAAGACATTTGGGGGTGCCGATGTGCCAGAAACCAGCATTCGCCGAAACTCGAATTATCGTGAAAAATGCGTTAAAGCTCGTTATTTGAGGCTGAAATCGAACAGGTTAACTCCTGAAATGAGGTAGGACGCGTGATTGAAAAACAGGGTGAAAAAGAAACCGGTCCTGTGACGACCTCCCGAACAGGTGAAATTGAAGTGTATAATACACGGTTTCGGGATTAGGTCCGGAACAAAATTCTCCGGACATCGCATAGAAAGTTCCTGGGGTCAGATAAAGCGGCCACGCAAAATTTGAGCACCAACGGAAGACATTTGGGGGTGCTGGTGTGCCGAAACCGATTCGCCAAACGCGGATTATCGTGAAAAATGCGTTAAAGCTCGTTATTTGAGGTGGTCAAATCGAACAGGTTAACTCCTGAAATGAGGTAGGACTCTGATTGAAAAACGGGGAGATAAAGAAACCGAGTCCCAGTACGACCTCCCGAACGGCCATTTGAAATTGAAGTGTATAATACACGGTTTTTCGGGATTCCAGGGTCCGGAGCAAAATTCTCCGAAATCGCATAGAAAGTTCCTTGGGTCGGATAAAGCGGCCACGCAAAGTTTGAGCACCAACGGAAGACATTTCGGGTGCCGGTGTGCGAGAAACCGCGTTCGCCGAAACTCGGATTATCGTGAAAAATGCGTTAAAGCTTGTTATTTGAGGTCAAATCGAACGCAGGTTAACTCTGAAATGAGGTAGGACGCATGATTGAAAAACGGGGAGAAAAAAACCGGGTCCGACGACCTCCCGAACAATTTGAAATTGAAGTGTATAATACACGGTTTTTCGGGATTCCGGAGTCCCGGAACAAAATTCTCCGGAAATCGCATAGAAAGTTCCTAGGGTCAGATAAAGCGGCCATGCAAAATTTGAACACCAATGGAAGACATTTGGGGGTGCCGGTGTGCCAGAAACCAGCATTCGCCGAAACTCGAATTATCGTGAAAAATGCGTTAAAGCTCGTTATTTGAGGCTGAAATCGAACAGGTTAACTCCTGAAATGAGGTAGGACGCGTGATTGAAAAACAGGGAGAAAAAGAAACCGGGTCCGGTACGACCTCCCGAACGGCTGAAATTGAAGTGTATAATACACGGTTTTTAGGGATTCCGGGGTCCCATAACAAAATTCTCCGGAAATCGCATAGAAAGTTCCTGGGGTCAGATAAAGCGGCCACGCAAAATTTGAGCACCAACGGAAGACATTTGGGGGTGCCGGTGTGCCAAAAACCAGCACTCGCCGAAACTCGGATTATCGTGAAAAATGCGTTAAAGCTCGTTATTTGAGGCTGAAATCGAACTGGTTAACTCCTGAAATGAGGTAGGACGCGTAATTTAAAAAGAGGGAGAAAAAGAAACCGGGTCCGGTACGATCTCCCGAACGGCTGAAATTGAAGTGTATATAATACACGGTTTTTCGGGATTCCGGTGTCCCGGAACAAAATTCTCCGGAAATCGCATAGAAAGTTCCTGGGGTCAGATAAAGCGGCCACGCAAAATTTGAGCACCAACGGAAGACATTTAGAGGTGCCGGTGTGCCGAAACCGGCGTTCGCGAAACTCGGATTATCGTGAAAAATGCGTTAAAGCTCGTTATTTGAGGCTGAAATCGAACATGTTAACTCCTGAAATGAGGTAGGGCGCGTGATTGAAAAACTGGGAGAAAAAGAAACCGGGTCCGGTACGACCTCCCGAACGGCTGAAATTGAAGTGTATAATACACGGTTTTTCGGGATTCCGGGGTCCCGGAACAAAATTCTCCGGAAATCGCATAGAAAGTTCCTGGGGTCAGATAAAGCGGCCACGCAAAATTTGAGCACCAACGGAAGACATTTGGGGGTGCCGGTGTGCCAAAAACCAGCACTCGCCGAAACTCGGATTATCGTGAAAAATGCGTTAAAGCTCGTTATTTGAGGCTGAAATCGAACTGGTCAACTCCTGAAATGTGGTAGGACGCGTAATTTAAAAGAGGAGAAAAAACGGGGTCCGGTCGACCTCCCGAGCAGTGAAATTGAAGTGTATATAATACACGGTTTTTCGGGATTCCGGGGTCCCGGAACAAAATTCTCCGGAAATCGCATAGAAAGTTCCTGGGGTAAGATAAAGCGGCCACGCAAAATTTGAGCACCAACGTAAGACATTTGGAGGTGCCGGTGTGCCAGAAACCAGCATTCGCCGAAACTCGAATTATCGTGAAAAATGCGTTAAAGCTCGTTATTTGAGGCTGGAATCGACCAGGTTAACTCCTGAAATGAGGTAGGACGCGTAATTGAAAAAGAGGGAGAAAAAGAAACCGGTCCGTGCGACCTCCCGAACGGCTGAAATTGAAGTGTATATAATACACGGTTTTTCGGGATCCGGAACAAAATTCTCAGGAAATGGCATAGAAAGTTCCTGGGGGTCGATAAAGCGGCCATGCAAAATTTGAGCACCAATGGAAGACATTTGGGGGTGCCGGTGTGCTACAAACCGGCATTCGCCGAAACTCGAATTATCGTGAAAAATGCGTTAAAGCTCATTATTTGAGGTGAAATCGAACGGTTAACTCCGAAATGAGGTAGGACGCGTGATTGAAAATCGGGAGAAAAAGCGGGTCGTTTACCTCCCAGAACGAAATTGAAGTGTATAATACACGGTTTTCGGGATTCCGAGGTCCCGGAACAAAATTCTCCGGACATCGCATAGAAAGTTTCTGGGGTCGAATAAGCGGCCACGCAAAATTTGAGCACCAACGGAAGAGATTTGGGGTGCTGGTGTGCGAAACCAAAGACACTCGTCGAAACTCGGATTATCGTGAAAAATGCGTTAAAGCTCGTTATTTGAGGTTGAAATCGAAGCTGGTTAACTCCTGTAATGAGGTAGGACGCGTAATTGAAAAAGAGGGAGACAAAAAACGGTCCTGTGCGACCTCCCAACGGCTCAAATTGAAGTATATAATACACGGTTTTTCGGGATTTAAGGGTTCCGGAACAAAATTCTCCGGAAATCGCATAGAAAGTTCACCGGGTCGAGATAAGCGGCTACGCAAAATTTGAGCACCAACGGAAGACATTTGGGGGTGCCGGTGTGCGAAACCGATTCGCGAAACTCGGATTATCGTGAAAAATGCGTTAAAGCTCGTTATTTGAGTGAAATCGAAACAGGGTTAACTCCTGAAATGAGGTAGGACGCGTGATTTAAAAACGGGAGAAAAAGAAACGGGTCCCAGACGACCTCCCGAACGGTTGAGAAATTGAAGTGTATAATACACGGTTTTTCGGGATTCCGGGTCCCCGAGCAAAATTTTCCGGAAATCGCATAGAAAGTTCCCGGGTCAGATAAAGCGGCCACGCAAAATTTGAGCACCAACGGAAGACATTTCGCGGTGCGGTGTGCCGTAAACCGGCAAGATTTGCCAAACTCGGATTATCGTGAAAAATGCGTTAAAGCTCGTTATTTGAGGTTTTCGAAATCGAACGGGTTAACTCCTGAATGAGGTAGGACGCGTGGATCGAAAAACGGGAGAAAAAAAACCGGGTCCCAGACGACCTCCCGAACGGTTGAAATTGAAGTGTATAATACTCGGTTTTCGGGATTCGGGGTCCGGAACAAAATTCTCGGAAATCGCATAGAAAGTTCCTGGTTCGAGATAAAGCGGCCACGCAAAATTTGAGCACCAACGGAAGACATTTGGGGGTGCCGGTGTGCCAGAAACCAGCACTCACCGAAACTCGGATTATCGTGAAAATGCGTTAAAGCTCGTTATTCGAGGCTGAAATCGAACTGGTTAACTCCTGAAATGAGGTAGGACGCGTAATTGAAAAAGAGGGAGAAAAAAAAACGGTCCAAGAACGACCTCTCGAACGCCGAAATTGAAGTGTATAATACACGTTTTTGGGATCCCTAATCCGGAACAAATTCTCGAAATCGCATAGAAAGTTCCGGTCGAGATAAAGCGGCCCCACGCAAAATTTGAGAACCAACGGAAGATATTT